>NW_006408659.1:48378-50261 GCF_000296735.1 Chrysochloris asiatica | reverse complement strand
AATCAAATAAGATAGATACAGCATTGGAAACAATTCAAAACCTACAGAAAGAGGTCCAAACGATCAATAACAAAAATAACAGAATTAGAGAACACTCTGAAAGGGCAGAGGAATAGGATAGATGAGATGGGAAGCAGAACCAGTGAGCTGGAAGACACACCTTTCAATACCACTAAGATAGAAGAACAAACACAAAAAAGGATAAAAAATTCAGAGGAAGGTCTAAGATTCATGTTGGACAACATGAAGAGGAATAACTTAAGAATTAGGGGCATTCCAGAACAAGAAGAATCACACAAGTCCACAGAGGAAAGAGTTGAAGAACTGCTTGAAGAAAATTTCTCTAACATCCTGAAAAGTGAAAAGATACACATTCAAGAAGCTCAACAAACTCCAGGAAAGGTAGACCCCAAAAGAAAATCAAGACATATCATAGTCAAGCTCTCCAAACTCAGAGATAAGGAGACACTTCTGAAAGCAATGAGGGAAAACAGAAGTGTCACATACAAAGGCAAGCAAGTCAGATTAAGCTCAGATCTCTCAGCAGAAACCATGCAAGCAAGAAGGCAATAGGGAGACATATATAAAACCCTGCAAGAAAAAAATTGCCAACCAAGAATCCTTTATCCAGCAAAGCTATCAATAAAATATAATGGTGTAATCAAAACATTCCAGGATACACAGAAGCTAAGGGATTTTACCAAAGCCAACCCTGCGCTACAAAACATCCTAAGGGGAGTTCTGTGGACTGAGAACCAACAAGAACAGACAATAACCAGAGATTGACATATGTGGCAGCACCTCCCTGAATTAAGTCAACAGAAAGAAGAATTGTTAACAGAATAAAACTATAAGACAAAACTCTGAGATTCTGGGAGGTCAGTCTATGATCAAAACAAGTACAATGTAAAAGAAGGTAAACACGTAGGAACAGAGATCCAGATAGTGACAAGGTCAGGTCGATTACAGGATAAAATAGACTGTACTAAATGGAGAGAAAAGTTAATGGACTATAAGGCAACCTCAAAGAAAATTAACACTTCACAACATACCAAGAGAATGAAAATCCAAAAAGAACATGAAAACATTAAAACTATGAGGAAACTCACAAGAAAAAACACAAAAATCATGAACTCAACAAAGGAAGACAAACAGAACAAAGAAGCAGCAACACCACACACACACACAAACACACACACAAAAAAAAACCCCCAAACATAATGGCAGCAATTAATCAATACCTATTGATAATTACACGGAATATAAATGGATTAAATGCACCTGTTAAGAGATAGGGGATGGCAGAATGGATAAGAAAACAAGATCCTTCAAAATGCTGTCTGCAAGAGACACATCTCACACACAGAGACAAAAACAGATTAAAAATCAAAGGATGGAAAAAAATATACCAAGCTAATTGCAATAAAAAGTGAAGAGGAGTGGCTGTACTAATCTCTGATAAAATAAACTTTAAGGCAAATAATAGCATAATAGATAAAGATGGACATTATCTCATGATTAAAAGAACAATTGAAAAAGATGAAATAACCATAATAAATATCTATGCTCCCAATGAAAGAGCTCCAAAATATATAAAACAAACTCTAATAGATTTGAAAAAAGAAATAGATTAATCTACAATAATAGTGGGTGATTTTAATGCACTGCTTTCAAAAATGGATAGAACAACCAGAAAGAAACTTGACAAAGACACAGAACTAAACAACACAATCAGACAACTGGACCTCATAGATATGTACAGAGCATTCAGCCCAACAACTGCACAATACACATTCTTTTCCAGTGCACATGGAACATTCTCCAGAATAGACCATGTTTTAGGTCACAAAACAAATCTCCATAAATTTACAAATATCAAAATA
>NW_006408659.1:15421-46388 GCF_000296735.1 Chrysochloris asiatica | reverse complement strand
AAACCAAAAGAGACTTACAAAAATGGAAGAATGTACCATGCTCCTGGATAGGAAGACTTAACATTGTGAAAATGTCAATACTGCCCAAAGCAATGCACGCATATAATGCAATCCCAATCCAGATTCCAACAACATTCTTCAAAGACATGGAAAAACAATTACAAACTTTATATGGAAAGGAAAGAGACCCAGGATAAGCAAATTACTGCTTGAGAATAAGGTTGGAGGCCTGTCACTTCCCGACTTCATAATTTACTACACAGCTACAGTGCTCAAAACAGCTCGGTACTGGTACAATGAAAGGTACATAGATCAATGGAACAGAATCGAGAATCCAGAAATTAACACATCTACATACAGCCAACTGATTTTTGACAACACACCTAAATATATCCCATAGGGCAGTGATAGTCTCTTCAACAGATGGTGCTGGCAGAAATGGAAAATGATATGCAAAAAACTGAAACAAGACCTTCACCTCACACCTTATACAAAAACCAACTCGACATGGTTTAAGGACCTAAATGTGAACCCCAGAATTATGAAGGCTATCAATGAAAAACTCGGGACAAATATGAGGGCACTTATTCTGGGAATATACGGACTACAAAACATTTTGAAAACCACACAAACAAAAGTAGATAAAATAGATGAGTGGAATATACTAAGAATTTAAAACTTACGTGCATCAAAAGAGTTCACCAGAAGAGTAAAAAGGGAACCCACAGAATGGGAAAAAATCTTTTGCAATGACACATCAGACAAGAGACTCATTTCTAAAATGTACAGGACACTACAACACCTCTACAAGAAAAAGACAAATAACCCAATTAAAAAGTGGGCACAGGACATGAACAGACACTTCACTAAGGAAGAGATCTGGGCAGCCAACAAACATATGAAGAAATGTTCACAATCACTAACCATTAGAGAGATGCAAATCAAAACAACAATGAGATATCATCTCACACCAACAATAACAGCAAAGATGAAAAATGTAGAGGACAATAAATGCTGGTGGGGATGTGCCGAGACCGGGACACTCCTGCATTACTGGTGGGACTGCAAAATGGTCCAACCTCTATGGAAAGCAATATGGTGCTTTCTCAGAAGGTTGAAAATAGAAATACTTTATGATCCAGCAATTCCTCTACTTGGTATTTACCTACAAGAAAAATGAGCCACAACTTGAGAAGATATATGCACACCAATGTTCATAGCAGCACTATTTACAATAACAAAAAGCTGGAGACAGCCAAAGTACCCATCAATTGAAGAATGGATAAACAAACTGTGGTACACGCACACGATGGAATATTATGCTACCTTGAAAAAAACCAAGGAAGTGGCAAGCTACCGCATAACATGGATGAACCTTTAGGACATTATGTTGAGTGAAATTAGTCAGTCACAAAAAGAGAAACACTGCATAGGACCACTACTGTAAAAGATTAAGAAAAAGAACCCATACTAAAGGGGGGTGGATTCTTTGTTGATTGCTGGGATGTAGGGTGGGGAGTGAGGGGAGGGAGGGGAAGATGAGGGGGGTGGATTCTTTGTTGATTGCTGGGATGTAGGGTGGGGAGTGAGGGGAGGGAGGGGAAGGTGGAGCACAGGGCAAGGAATAGACACAGGATAGTTTGGATGACTGGGAGGGGGACAATATACAAGAAGGGAGAGAGGTATGGAAGAACAAAGCAGATAGGAGAACAATTAGGCAGGTCTGAATGCGCTAAGTGGGACAGAGGTAAATAATGATGTATGCACAACCTTGGAACTATAGGGCTCTGGGATACAGAGATTGAGGCATGGTTGGAATCGGGAAAAGGGGGAAATAATGTTAAGATGCTAGGCTGTCTTTTGAATCTTGGTTTTCCTTTCATTACATTATAAAATAAATACTTGAGGAGGAGAGAAAGGAATAGCCAGAAATATCACCATAGAAAGCTTGTAAGTTCGTCTTCTGCCTATAGCTGATTGGAATACTTCAAATGGAACTACAACGTGCTCAGTCAAGGAGGCTTCCTGCAGAGCCTCTGCATTACATAAGAATATAGGTGGAAGCCTGAACCACATCCAGATCTTCAGAAATGGGAAATTTCCACTTGAAAGGATGAGCAGACCAGCCTGGAGCAGTTAGAAGAACAGAAGATACTTTTTGAAAGAAAGACTGCCAGGAAAAATATAAAACAATAGAGGAAGACCAACTGTGACTACAAGAAAAAGCAAGTTGCTTGCCCAGGAGACATCATGGCATGTGGTCGGGTCACCTCAGTGGAAACCCCCTTCCAATACTAAGACTCAATGGGAATACATGCTCTGATTGTTGACCACGCTCATCTCTGCTAAGAGGAAGTAAGGGAAAAACAGCAATGAAGCGACGAGCTAAGCCCTACAATGTTCAACAGACTTCTGTGAACCCAGGTGGAGACCTGGTTAGACAGCAGTGTGGTAAGACCTGGGGACTCTTGGGCCCAGAGTCAGTGACATAGCCACAGAGGACTGAAGTGGAGAGTGAAGTGTCCAGCTGATAAAAAGAGAGGACATATGCACAAGAACACCCACACTTGGAGATAATATCCACTTGACCAGGCTTCAATGAATGGATGATCAGAGCTCAACCAGAAGAAGAAATAAGAGGAAAATAAGAATAATCTAATACAATTTGATGAATTTGACTGACACCTATGGATGAAGTAGCTCAAAAGAGGGAACAAATCTTTACAGCAAGGATCATTCTCCCCCACCCCCCTCCAATACACAGAGTATACAGGGATGGGCAACTTAGACATTGGCTACCCAAAATGGGGGAGAGGGGTGCTGCAAAGGCAAGAAGTGACTGGCTTACAAGGTTTCAAGAGGCAACCTAGATAAAGAGGGCCTGGAGGAAGGTCCAATCTCCAGTGAGTCATATCCAATCTGTCTAGGTTGGGCTGATGAAAGGAAATGCAGATAGGTCTCTTGTGATACAATAGTGAGTAATTGTTATCAGGACTGATTGTGAGGGTTGGAAATGTACAGGTAGACGTTTTTTAGCAAGGAGGGGAGTGATTAACTTTTTAGTCTAGGAGCAAAGGTCTCTGGGACCATCCATGGTGAAGAACAGAGAGCAGGTCCCTACCCAGAGAAGCAGTGATGCCAGAGATGGAGGCAGAGATGATGACGTGGAGAGATGGAGCAGCTGGGGGACTTTAGATCCAGAGAGGGAGAGGGGCTGTGTGCTGATGACCTGGGTGCAGGCTTATATTGTATACCCTTTGGGTGGTTGATGATGCATGGAGGGGATTGGAACCATGGCAATGAAATGATATAGGATAGAATGAATGTAAAACTAATGTTCTCCCATGTAAACTAACACATAATTCACAATAAAACATTTAAGAAAAAAAAAAATTAAGGGCAAGAAGTAAGTAGAAGGAATGTGTGCTGGGAGAACATTAGAGAGATTTCTGCAGACTAGGAAGAAAGCGCTTTCCCTGGACCCTGAGTGCAGCATAGTTACTACTTTTTGTTAGTAGCTCACCTTTCATTTAGGCACTTTGAAGGAGAGTCAAGCAAGTTTGAGAAAGAAAATAAATTGTGATTATGTAATGTGAGACAGTAGGGCAGTGGCATACCAAAGTGAAGACTTCTAGGAAGTAGGAAGATGTCGTTGACCTGACAGAACATACTAGAATTACCACAGAGGGCTTCCTAGTTATAAATCTTTCTGGAAGCAGACTGCCACATATTTCATGTCAGACTGCTTCCAAAAAGATTTACAACCTAGGAGCTGTTGCTGACCTTTCAGTTAGCAGCCAAGCACTTAATCACTGTGCCACAAGGGCTCCTAAGCAGGTACAAATACCTGGAAATAAGATGTTGAAATAGAAATAGGTACATTTTTTTCTAATTATTTTTCTTTTGAAAGCCCTGAAGAGTTAATTAGGTGCCAAGACCTTATGTTTGCTCCACCTTGTGCCCTGCGAACACTGCAAGGTACTTGGAGCCAGCACATAAACTACTTCTAAATGATCAGAAACTCTCAAGCCTTTCCGCTTCAGCTCACTATGTGCCTTTAAGCGACAGAGATTTTATTTTAAAGTCCTGCGATTATAGGACCATAAAATACACATTTACATGTGGTCACATGCAAGGTTTAAGACTGGGAGTGAACCACAAAGGGAGTGTTTTATCCAAGTACTAAAATATATGTTCCATTAATGACATAGCTCTAAGAGGAACGCAAGGAAAGCCCCTGGATGTGTGTTCTGGAATACTGCAAAGAGCTGCTAGCTCCCATTCGTTTCCACAAGTTCTTCTGAGGCTTTCTGCAGTCATATAAAACGCAGCTAGTAAAGCAGGTTTCTGAGGGAGGGAGACCTGGGAGTGCCTGAATTACCTACCTTTTTGTTGAACAATTAAGCCACAAAGGCAGTCTGGGAAATTAGAAGACATTTTAGAGTTGGCCATGCATTCTACACATGCCAAGGAAAGGGGGTTTTTATCCTTTTGATTCCTAATCTTATATTTACTTGTTGGCTAAGTGGAATAAATTCAGTTATTTTTTACTGAGTATGGGCTTTCTTTTCTCAGTTAAGTTTCTCTTTCCCTCCTACCCCAAAAGAATGGCAGGCTTATCTAAGATGGTTGAAGGCAGCTAGGGGATCTATATTTATTTGATTACAGAAATGATCTTAGTTTAATGAACAAGTTGTTTAACTAATTCAAAATAAAAAGCTATTTTAGCATCCATTGTGGGCCAGGTCCCAAAGATGTGCTGATGAATAAGTTATTCAGAGATACAGATAAATCATCAGGTGATTATCCTAAGTGTGAAAAATGGATATGAGGAGAATGCTAGGAAAGGCATTTAAAGGACTCGGAACTTCACAGCCACATCTGGAACTTGCGAAAGGCTTCTTGAAGGTTGCTATTGTTAGCTGCTGTCAAGTTGGCCTCCAAATTGTTGGTGATCCATGCACAGTAAAATGAAATGCTGCCCAGTCTGAACCATTGGCTTACATTGACTGTTCTTAACAAGTATATTACCAGGTCTTTCTTCCTACTCCATCTTAGTCTGGATGCATTCAAGAAACCTGTTCAGCATCATAGCAACACTTAAGCTGACAGATGGTTGGTGGCTACATGTAAATGTATTGGCCTGGAATCAAGCCCAGTCTTTTGGATGAAAGGAAGGAATTCCAATACTGAAGACCGATCGATGCCTCATTTCTCACAGATAGCAATATTTAAACTGAGGCCTTGGGTGTGAGTGGAGGCACTGCAGTTGTAAGAAGAGTGCTGTGCAGGCACAACAGAAGTAGGTGTGAAGGTCTGAATATGGAGGATGGCTAAATGTGTATTTGAAGAACTAGAAGAATGCCAAAATGACTGTTAAATGTTGATGAGTCAAATGATGTACTTGGAAGAAGATTTCTCAGGTATTTGTAGTTATTAAGAGTTTCTTGAATTTTACCCCAAGACCAAAGGTGTAGCCAGGAATTGCTTTAACCAACTGAATGAAACACTCAGCATTTTTAATATCTTTTTTTTAAAGTTTTTTATTGTGACTTCAGTGATAGTTTACATGGGAGAACAACAGCTTTACATTCTTCCTATGGTATTTCATTTCATTGAAATGATTATAATCCCCTCCATGCATCATCAAACAATGAAAGAATATACCCTATAAAACTGTCCCCCAGCCATCAGCACACAGCTCCTCTCTCTCCCTGAGTCCAGAGTCCCCAGTTGCTCCATGTCTCCACATCATCATCTCTGCCTCCCTCTCTGGTGTTACTGCTTCTCTGGATAGGATCCTGCACTCCACTCTTCTCCCTGGATGGTCCCAGGCTCCTCTGTTCCTGGACTGCAAAATCAACCACTCCCCTCCTTTCGTTAAAAAATGTCTACCTTTATACTTGCAACTCTCACAGTCAGTCCTGATAGCAATTATTCACTATTGAACCATAAGAGTCTTATCCCCATATCCTTTTACCAGTCACGTCTAGACAGGTTGGAAACCAGTCAGTGGAGGATCTACCTTCTCCTGCACACTCTGGATCTAGGCTTGTAAGCCAGTCACTTCTTGCCTTTCTAGGCCTACCCTCCTCCCCCCCATTTTGGTTAGCCAATGTCTAAGTTGTCCATCCCTGTCAACCCTGTGTACTGAGGGGATGGGAATGATCTTCACTGTAAAGATTCGTTCCCTCTTTTGAACTACTACATCCATAAGTATAGGTCAAATTCATTAAATTGTAGTGGTTTACTCTTTTTTTTATCCTTTTCTTTCTTTCTTTAGTTGAGATCTGATCATCCAGCCATTGAAGCTAGGTCAAATGGGAACTATCTGCAAGTATGGGTGGTCTTGTGCATCTCCCCTCACTTCATATCAACTGGACGCTTCACTTTCCACTCTAGTCCTCTGTTCCCCTGTCCCTGTCCCTGGGCCTGGGAGTCCCAAAGTCTCGCCATACTGCTGGGCAGGAGTCTATTGAACATGGTCGGACTTAGCTCACAACTTCATCGCTGTTTTTTCTCCCAATTCCCCTGATCAAGTAGACCAACGTGGTCACCAGCAAGATCATATGTATGCTCGTGTATTCCCCTGAGTCTCAGTTTTGGAAGAGGATTTGCCCTGAGGGGACCTCACTGCTTGATTTGATGGCTCCCAGGTGAACAATTTGCTTGTTCTTGTAGGAGTCAATCAGACTGTCATTATTGTTTTTTTTATTTTTCCTGCTGGTCTTTCTTTCAAGAAGTATCTTCTGTTCTTCTAGCTGCTCCAGGCTGGTCTGCTTGTCCTTTCATGTGGAAATTTCCCACCTCAGAAGATTCTGGATGGGGATCAGGATTCCACTTGTGGTCTTATGCAATGCAAAGGCTCTGCAGGAAGCCTCCTTCACTGGGCATGTTGTAGTCCCATTTTAGGTATTCCAATCAATTATAGGCTGAAGACAGATTTACAAGCTTTCTATGGTGATGTTTCTGGCTATTCCTTTCTCTCCCCCTCAAGTGTCTATTTTAAAATAGTAGTCTTTTGATACACATACATTTTTAATTTTTAGTAAGTCCCAATAATCTATTTTGTCTACTTTTGTGTGTGTGTAATTTTAAATATGTTTGGTAGTGTGTGTAATCCCTGTATCAGAGCCCTTACATTTGTCCCCATTTTTTCATTGATGGCCTTATATAATTCTGGGATTCACATTTAGGTCTTTAATCCATGTTGAGTTGGTTTTTGTATAAAGCGTGCGGTAAAGGTCTTGTTTCAGTCTTTTGCATATCGCGTTACAGTTCTGTCAGCACCATCTGTTGAAGAGACTATCTCCTCCCCATGCAATATACTTAGGCCCTTTGTCGAAAATCAGTTGGTGTGTGGATGGGATTTCTGGATTTTCTATTCTGTTCCATTGATCTATGTATCTTTCATTGTACTAATACCAAGCTGTTTTGAC
The DNA here is from genome assembly GCF_000296735.1 of Chrysochloris asiatica. Classification (NCBI taxonomy): domain Eukaryota; kingdom Metazoa; phylum Chordata; class Mammalia; order Afrosoricida; family Chrysochloridae; genus Chrysochloris; species Chrysochloris asiatica. The sequence continues at coordinate 38,949 of NW_006408659.1, read as the reverse complement.
CACTGTAGCTGTGTAGTAAATTTTGAAGTCGGGAAGTGAGAGGCTTCAACTTTATTCTTCTTCTTAAGTAGTGCTTTGCTTATCATAGGTCTCTTTCCTTTCCATATAAAGTTTGAATTGTTTTTTTCCATCTCTTTGAAGCATGTCGTTGGAATCTGGATTGGGGTTGCATTCTGTGTGTAAATTGCTTTGGGCAGTATTGACAGTTTCACAATGTTAAGTCTTCCTATCCAGGAGCATGGTATATTCTTCCATTTTTGTAAGTCTCCTTTGGTTTCTTTTAGTAGTGTTTTGTTGTTTACTTTGTATAGGTCCTTTGTTTTTCTGGTTACATTTATTCCTATATATTTCACCCTTTAGGTGGCTATTGTAAATGGTATTGCTTTTCTAATGTTCTTTTCAGCATTGTCACTATTATTATAGAGGAATCCAACTAATTTTTGTATGTTGATCTTATCCTCTGCCACTTTGCTGAATCTTCCAATGAGGTCTTTGGGGTTTTCTATGTATAGGATCATATCATCTGCAAATAGAGTTTTACTTCCTCATTGCCAATTTGGACATCTTTAATTTCCATATCTTGCTCTATAGCTCTGACTAAGACTTACAGCACAATATTGAATAGGAATAGTGACAAAGGGCCTCCTTGTATGGTTCCTGTTCACAGAGGGAAGGCTTTCAGTTTTTTTCCATTGACAGTAATGTAGGCTATTGGTTTTGTATATACGCTTTTAATTAAGTTGAGGAATTTCCCTTCAATTCCTATTTTGTTTAGTTTTTTAAATCAGGACTGGATGTTGGATTTTGTCAAATGTCTTTTCTGCATCAATCGATATGATCATGTGGTTCTTTTCCTGTTTCTTATTTATGTGGTGGATTTCATTGATTGTTTTTCTAATGTTGAACCATCCTTGCATCCCTTTTATGAAACCCAGTTGGTCATGTTGTATTATTTCTTTTATGTGATGTTGGATTCTGTTGGCTAGGATTTTGTTGAGAATATTTGCATCTATGTTCATCAGGGATATTAGTCTATAATTTTCTCTCTTAGTGATGTCCTTCCCTAGTTTTGGCATGAGGGTTATGCTTGCTTCATAAAATGTATTAGGAAGTTTTCCATCCTCTTCTATCTTCTGGAATAATTTGCATAGAATTGGTGACAGCTCTTCACTGAATTGTTTGGTAGAACTCACCAGTGAAGCCATCTGGGCCTGGACTTCTTTTGGTTGGGAGTTTTTTGATGACCTGATCAATTTCTTCTTTTGTATGGGTCTGTTCAACTTTTCTGCTTTACTCTGTGTAAGTTTAGGTAGGTTGTGTTTTTCTAAAAAATATATCCATGTCTTCTAAGTTTTCAAATTTGTTGGAGTACAACGCTTCATTGTATTCTGCTATTATACTTTTTTATTTCCTTTGGTTCCATTGTGCCATCACCTGTGTGGTTTCTAATGCATGTTATTTGTGTCTTCTCCCTGTTTTCTTTTGTTAGGTTTGCTACTGGTTTGTCAATTTTATTAATCCTTTCAAAGAACTAGCTTTTGTCCTGTTAATTTTTTCTATAGTTTTTCTGTTTTCTATCTTATTTATTTCTGCTCTTATCTTTATTATTTCTTTTCTTTTGGTGACTGTAGGTTCCCTCTGTTGGTCTGTTTCTAATAGTTGTAGATGCTGTGTTAATGTGTTAATTTTGGTTCTTTCTGGATGTGTGCATTTATCACAATAAATTGACCTCTCAGGACCGCTTTCACCATGTCCCAAAGATTTTGGTATGTTGTGTTTTCATTCTTGTTTGTTTCTAGGAACTTTGTGAGTTCATGTTTAATTTCTTCTGCTATATCCAGTTGTTTAAGACCTTTCTTGACTAAAGTGGACAAAATGGGTTGGAGGCTGCAGACACCAAAAAATAGACCAATTGGAAGATAAGAATTGAGAAATGATGGAGTTCTTCTTGCTTTGATGGTATGAGGACTGGGTGGTGGTGGATGTTGTTCCTCACTTTCCCAATGTCAACCGTCAGCATGTACCTCATGATATCCCATTGGGCTACATGGACCCATTAGGCCTCATTCAGCCATAAATAATCAAAACCTTTTCAAATGTCTGTTTTATTTCTTTACTCAATTACCATTTGGAGATTAATACATTGTTGAATAAAATAAGCACAGTTAGCTCCTAGTAAAGAAAGTAATGGGCTTATTTGTTCTAGCATGTTAGAATTGGGAGGAGGATTTGCTGTCCATCCTTACCTTCTGAGTTAGTCTTTGCTTAAGAGTTTAAGAGAGTTATCTCAAAGTAGATCTACAAATACAATCGTTGATCTCTTACAAGCCCAATATTCCATGGGCCAAAGTGACAAAGGGCCTTTTTCCTTCTAAACATATTTGCCTTAAGGTATAAATCTTCGATAATATTCCCAATGAACATTAATGCATCAAACAAGCACAAACATTTTTACTTTACACAAGAAATAAGCTAAAATTGTGACTTCTCAAGCTTCAGCAAGCCTGAGGGATAGATGTGTTTTAAAATGGGGGGAAGAAAGGTCCTCCTCAGATAGCAAGTCCCAAATGACAGGACCTTGTACATTACAAATAGGCAACCTAGAACAAAGCCTAGACTATCTAATTATGAGCTGTGTGACTCTGAGTTTTGTGGGGATTAAAACAAATAAAAATAAATTATTCATGTAATTAATTTAACATACTTCCCATCATATAGTGGGACACTACAAAGTTATTTTTGTTAGGTGCCATCAAGTCGGTTCTGACTTATGCGACCCTATGTACCATAGAACGAAATATCACCCAGTCCAGCACCGTACTTACAATTGTCAATATGCTTGAGCCCATTGCTGATACTACATGTCAGTATATCTTGTTGGGGGAGGTGGCCTTCCTCTTTTTCTCTGACTCTCTACTTTACCAAGCATAATGTCTTTTTCCATAGACTGGAAATATGTTTATGTTTGCAGGTTGAGAGATGACGTCTCGTAATTCTTGCGTCCATGGAGCATTCTGGTTGTATCTCTTTATACACAGATCTGTTTGTTCTTCTAGTAATCTACAGTACTTTTAATATTCTCAACACCATAATCCAAATGCATCAATTCTTCTATGGTCTTCCTTATTCACTGTCCACCTTCCAAATGCATATTTGTTGTTGTTGTTGTTAGGTGTCATTGAGTCGGTACTGACTCATAGTGACCTTATGCACAGCAGAATGACACTGTCCAGTCCTGGGTCAACTTCAGTATTGTTGCCACGCTTGAGTCCATCGATGCTGCCATTTGGCTAATCCACCTCATTGGGGGTCATTCAGGACAGTTTCACATGACTCCAGAAGCAGAGAAATGATGTGAGGTGCCAGTCCCAGGCAGATCAGAACAGCGGCTGTGAAGGAGCGGGTGCCACTGGTGAGGTTGGCATGGAAAGGGACTAGCCATGCACCCTCCCTACTGTCATCCTAGAACCTCATCCTGTGCCTGCAGGCTGCTGTATTAACAGCCACTCATAAAGCTGATGATGGCTGCACTATTTCATGCCAGCCTACCGTTCCCCTGCTTCCCTTCTCTCTCAGTGCTCCTGTTTAGCTTTCTCTTCCACACTTCACCACTCAAGCCACCTCTCTGTCCTAACCTCTGATTCTCAGAGTTCCAGGGTTGCCAAATATATCTGTTTCACTCACTTTCCCATGTCTTTGTTGCAAAAGCTTAGCTTAGTGTGTCTGCTTACTCTACCATTTTGTCTCAGGCCCTCAAGCTGTACACTAAAGTGCACTTTCCGGAATATTATATTTCAATAAAAATGATGAAGAAACATTGAAATGTAGTAAAAACATGAAGACAGCCTAAATGCCCATCAGTGGAAGAGTGTATAGCAAATTTTAGTTTATATACACAGTGGAATACTACGCAACTTTGAATCTGCAGAACACCTTATAACATCACTGAATCTGGAGTACATTATGCTGAGTGAAGTTAGTCAGTCACCAAGGGACAAATATTATGTGAGACCACTATTGTAAAAAAGTCAAGAAAAGGTTTTTATGTTAGGAGAAATATTCTTTGATGGTTATCAGGAGTGAGAGGGAAGGGGCACTAGAGGGTAGACATGGGTTAACTTAGGTGATGGGGACTATAATACACAACAAGAGGGAAGTTGACAGAATAATGGTAAACGCCAGAAAAGACACAAGGAGAAGTGCAAGAGTTAAAGGCAACAGAGGTCAATACTGTTAGATATACAATCCTTCAGTAGCAGTGATCTGCAACAGCAACAGATAGATACATGGATACACTGGCTGTACAGGTGTAGGAGGGTAAGTAGGAAAACATCCACAAATATATAAAGGTTTGACACAAGATATCTGTACATGGATATTTACCTTTGCTACAAACATATTCATGAATGTGTTGGAGCATATAGGGAGGAAATGAGTTCCTGGGCCTGCAAGCTCAGAATTGTAGTCTTGGGGGGATACCATGGTAAATTGACATAACATAGTCAACAAACATGATGTTCTACGTCCTAGCTTGGTAAGTGGTGACTGGAATATTAAAACCTCATGAGTGGCCCTGTAAAGTGCAACTACTGGTCTCTCCCTGTCTGGAGAAAGAAGAATGATGAAAACTGAGGACGCTTGGTAAACAATTCATTGAATGGCAAACGGACCATGTGAACATCATTCTCCACAATCCTGATATCAGAAGAAACAGATGTTACCTGCAGACCACTAACAGCTGCTCTGAAAAGGATTACATTAGAAGGTTCTGGATAATGTGGACTAAATGTGGAACCAACTCAGACTCATAAAGAAGACCAGCCTTGCTGGTCAGATAGGGATGGGCAGAGCTACAAGACTATGTTTCTTGATCACCCTTAAGGTTTGAAATCACACTCACCTCTGTGGCTCAATTTTCATTCAAGTAATATCTATATTAAGGGGTCAACACCACTATGAGGTATGCATACCATAGAATGGTCAACTAGTTGAGATAAAAAAGGCAACATTTACTTAAGGACAAAATTCAGCAGGGTGGGGGAAAGATGAAGAATAAAGACAAGAATCACAGGGAGGAAGTAGGATAAGAGATGTTATCTTAAGGGAACTAAAATCATTGAGATGAAACTAAGTGTAATTTGTTGAATGTAAAACTGATGATCTGCTCTGTAAACCTTCAATCAATTCATAATAAAAAGTTAAAAAAAAAACATTGACATGATTAAGTTTATGCTTTCTACCATCTTCAGAGACTTAGACACCATTACCAATTTAGTATAATAAATTTATGGCTAAGCCAACCCACTAGAGATAGATCCTTTAGTACTTAAATTTATACAACAATGCTTACAGAACAGAGCACTTTCACATCATTATTTTAAGGTGGGATTGGAGGCCAGGTGTGGCACTATGGGATAAGTATTCAACTACAAAATTTGTTTGAACTGCAAGGTCAGTGGTTCTAACTTACAAGCCATTCATTGGAAACACTATATCATGAGTTGGAACTGACTCGATGACACTAAGTAACAACAACAGCATAGTGATTATTAAAACAATGATGTGAAAGTGCAGACATATTATCAAGAGGGACCAATCTCTGAAGAAGGACATCATGCTTGGTCAAGTGCAAGGTCAGTGGCAAAGATGTAGACCCCCATAAAGATAGACTGGTACAGTGGCAGCAGCAGTGGGCGCAAATGTGGCAGTGATTGTGAAGTTGGCACAGGACTAGGCAGTGTTTTGTTTTGTTGTGTATAGGCTCACTGTGAATCCGTACCCATTCGACAGCACCTAACCATCACAGCAATATAGTCAATAGTTTCATTGACTTCAAAGGTTGAGCTTAAAGATATTATCCATACAGAGCTATTGCAAAAATTAACTGACTTCTTATATATAGGTACAGCTTCTGACTGGCATTGGTTGACACTTAGTATGATCATAATCAGCTTGGAATTAGATGTTGTTGTTGTTAAGTGCCGTCGAGTCAGTTCTGACCCATAGCAACCCTGTAACAGGGTTTCCGAGGATGAGAGGAGGGAAAAACGAACAATTGTTGAGCAACTCTTATGTGCCAGGCATTAATTCAATGCCTATATAAGTCATCTGGTAGCGTAGTGGTTACGAATCGGGCTGAGAACCGCAAGGTCAGCAGTTTGAAACTACCAGCTGCTCCGCTGGAGAAAGATGAGGCGTTCTGCTCCTGTAAAGATTAACAGCCTTGGAAACCCTGTGCAGGGTCGCTATGAGTCAGAACCGACTCCACGGCACATAACAACAACAACAACATATAAGTCATCTTATTAAATCCATGTTGACCCTCCCTGTGGGGTAAAAATTATTTACCCTTTGACTAGATAAGACATCTGGATCACAAAGTCACATGGGCAAAATCACAGAGCCATAGTTGTTGTTGTTAAGTGCCATCAAGTTGGTTCTGACCCATAGTGACCCTGAATAGGGTTTCCAAAGAGCAGCTGGTGAGCTTGAACTGCCGACCTTACCATTCAAATGGCTTTGAGGTCTGGTGCATTAACCCACAGCGCCACACCAGGACTCCAGAGCCCTAGTAGGTAAACACTAATATTTGAGTACAGACCTGGCTACTTCCAAAGTTCATTTCACAATAGCACACTACCTCCCAATTAGGTAGAAAACTACCCAAGTTATACTTGAATTTCTCAAAAGATAATGGTTTCCCTCTGAGGTAGGAATCATCTGCTCAACTGATTTTAGAGTCCTATTTTCCTCATTGAGTTGAATTAGCAGTAAAATAATTCTTGAAGTAGCAGAGAGATCCTAACACCAGATCAGGATCTTGTGATTTTGGGCTTTTACTGAGGGAGTTATTGTGCTTTGTGTTGTTGTTGTTGTTAAGAGCCATCGAGTTGATCCCAACCTTAATTACATATTGAATAGATCATTTCAATTTCAATGGAGTAGCATGTCTGGACTGTCCAACTTTTAATACCTATTTTATACTGTTTATCAGTTAACAACTCAAACACATTTTCCTCTTGGTCAAGATTTCCCCAAGATTATAACAGAAAAATGGTAGATGCAAATTATTAATATCTACTTTCACCTTTGCTGAAAGAAAAATAATAAAAAAATCTAGGTACTGGTCAAAAATAACCTCTACTAAAACAGACCCAGAAGCTCAGCTCTGGTCCTTTCAACCAAGATATACTGTGGTCTGCCCTTTTTGCAAATTAGAACTTTGCCAACAGCCAACAGCCAACAGCTGCTGGCTTTATGCCTCTGGTAGCAATACAGGAAAAGGAATGAGGAAGAGACATGGCAAAAATAGCCAATATATGTGGTGTCCAACATCACTCTAAATATCTAACCTGTATGTAGGATATCGTCACTCTTAATTTACTCATAGAAGGAAAAAATTGAGGTTCACAAAGGTTAAGAAATCTGCTTAATGCCATAGAAATATATAATGGCAGAATAAAAGCATAGATTCTCTTACAGGACAGCAAACTTGTCATGTAAGGGATTAGATTATTTTTATTATTGACTTGGTGAGCTATACTATCTTTGACACAACTACTTAACACTGCCATTGTAGTGTGAAAGCAGCCATAGACAATATATAAACAAGTAAAGACTTTATTTATAGACACTGAAGTTAGAATTTTAAATAACTTTTGTCTCAAAATAGCATTCTGAGTTTTTGTCAACTGCTTAAAAATGTAAAAATAATTCTTAGCTCCTGTGTGTACACAGATAGGTTGAGCCAGATTTGATCCATGGACCATAGTCAGCTAATCTCATTCTATCTGATTTCAAAGCTTGTGAAGGCTTCTTTGACTTAACAGGTTGCTTTACCTAATGTTCCTTGGAATTAAAACCTTCCTGTCAATCAAGACTTGGCTTTATGCTCAACGTGCTTTGATTTTTGAAAGGAAACATTTGGCACATAATGAAGAGATGGTTAAGGTGTGTTGGGTTGGGGGTGGATGGAGGGAGATGGAAGGAGGAGAGAGAAAGGGAGAGGAGGTACAATCAATAGACAACAAGAAGCATTGACTCAATCTTTTATACAAACTGACAGCATTTGACAATATTGACAAATCTGAGATGTCTTGTTACTTGCTTTCTAAAATAAAAGAGAATGAAAGCGCATCATTAATATGTTTTTGGAATGAACTGGGAGAATTTTGCCAAATGTTTGATTTCTGGTAGGTAGAATTCCATGGGTGTCTAATGTGAAATATTGTGAGTGTCAACATTAAGTCCTGAGTGGTCACAGGAAATTTTATAGACATCATCAATGGGGTTGGGAGATATTATCTGCGCATGTTCTCTGCTGCTTCGTAAGGTTGTATGGATACTGTAGCCTGGACCTGGGAGGCACAGCTGTGTTTACAGCTAAACCAGGAGATGTCTTGGCACAGACTCATTCAGAGGAGAAAGGTCCCATTAGAGAACCATATGTGAAGAAGTGGAGAAATGATTGAACTCATGAAATGGAAATGGGAAGGAATTTCTGAGTAAATCTAGCACAAAAGAAAATGGACTCCCAGATGTTATCTAGCCAAAGTCAAGAATGGCATGTATGCAAATATTTATTTATTTTTCCTTCTAGCTGGTGTTTAGGTTTATTTAATAGGGTTAAAATGTGCTATTTCCATGTAGAATTCTAAATAACAGTATCAAACCACAAAGTAAAAAAGTTCAAAATGTCTCAAAATTCCCCCCAAATAAGTATTCTTGATGCTCTAGAAAATAACAAATACCAAATTATTTCAACGAATCACATTTTGTCTCTACTTTGCTAGTGTTTTAAGAAAGTGAGTGGTTTGCTCAATACCTCCCAAAGGCCTCTAGATTAATTTTTGGTGACATAGTTAGGCAACACCCATAAAATCTTGTTTGTCCATGGAAACCATGTGTAAGTATCTAACACATTCTGTAGATCATAGCATGTGAAAATGTTCTTTTCCAAAAGTTCCTTGGAACTGTGGATGAAGTTTTCTTATAGAATAATGTGCCAAGGGATGGTTATCTTCCCAAGTCATCACAAAGACCTATTGGATTCTCCAAGTGACTGAATTATAATGAAAATGATTTGAGGCTGATGAGACCCAATCTTCCAGCCTTTCAGAGGCAGCTTGATGGATAGGAAAATTGGTAGAGGCTGTGCTGGATCCTGTCTCTTTTCTTTTAGGCAGCCCTTAAGGAGAAGAGGGAGGAGAGTCTGTGGGGAAGCTAAAGTCTCCTTTGGAAATAACAGAGGAAGGCTCAATGCTGAAGGGGAAAGGAGGAGACAGGAAACCTCCATGAAATTGTTTATAAATTGAATTGTTTCTAAACCCGGAACTGACAACTGTGGTTTTACAAAGTAGAATAGGATGCAACCAATTCCACAGCCCTCATATATAATGTTTGAGAAAATCTGAGTGAATTTTTTTTTTCAAAGACAGGTAGGTTTTTAAGAAAATGGAATCCTAAGATAATGTATAAATTCTCCCAATTTGAAGATTATTACTGGTGACATTTAAACATTAGTGGACAGTGGAATGGCTCAAATTGCTGCCTAAGCAAGTGGGTTTTTTTTTGTTTTGTTTTGTTTTGGCTTCTCTAGTAGACAACGAAAAATGTTTTACATTTTATCAGCTGGGCTTTTATTGTTTTTCATGTTAGGAAAAATGTTCTCCTAGAGGTGGGGTCTTGTTTGAGGAAATGTCAAGCTGTCCAGTTGAGATTTATTGGTGATTGTGGCAGGTGCCAAATGTTTCAAGAAGTTGGTGTATGCATTTCCACCCCCCTCACTCCACTGGCAGAATTTTCTGGAATCAGGATCTGTTCTTTGCGGAAAGAAAGCAAATGTTATATATTTAAAACAGCACAGTACAAAAAAAAAAAAAAAAAAAAAAACCCTAAAGAAAGCATATAGTTGATGGATTTACATCATTTGAAAGGAATTTTTTACACTGATATCCAAAGTTAGCAAAGGCAGCTAAACAAGAAGCTGTCACTTAAGGCATGGGCTCATGGTCTATGTTTTCTGGGTGGGCCAAAGAGGCATGAATTATGGGAATATCATAAGACTTGCTGGCTTTATGATATTTGCCCTTCAATGTCCAGAAATTCTTGTCTTTGGAATAGTCCTTAGAGAAGTATGACTTAATTCAGTTTTCCCACTAAGTAACCCTCAGAGCAGGTCAAATTAAATGTGAACATTTTAGGGATTCTTTGTAGACTTATGTTCTTTCTTAAAAATTGCTAGGAATTTTGCATCCTTTCTCTGATATTTCTTTTAATTTAATATAAAAATTTCACCCATCCTCAAATCTCTGAGTAAAACTCATGTTTTAGGAACAAGGACTACATTTATCTTACAGATAATACTGACTCACAATACAAGGGTTTCTCTTCTATATAGCCTTCCTGGCCTTGGGTTTATAATTCTGCCCCAAAGAAAATCTGGGTCAAAGTCTGTTCTATGATTGGTTTATTATACACCCCTTGCAGTGATTCATCAATTTTCTGTGAAATGGGGTGCACGTAGACCTGTACATAAACCACATACAATAGAACAATGGAATACTGAATGGTTTAGAATCAGGAAAAGTGGGTGTCAGGGTTGTATCCTTTCACCATACTTATTCAACTGTATGCTGAACAAATAATCTGAGAAGCAAGATTATATGAAAAAGAACGTGGCATCAGTATTGGAATAAGAGTCATTAATAACTTGCAATATGCAAATGATACAACCTTTCTTGCTGAAAGTGAAGAGGACTTAAAATATTTACTGATAAAGATCAAATGGATTGCTGATATTTACTGATAAAGATCAGTAAAAATATTTACTGATAAAGATCAAATTCATTATGGATTGCTCCTCAATGTAAAGAAAACCAAAATTCTCACAAGTGGACCAAAACATAACATCATGATAAATGGAGAAAAGATTAAAATTGTTGGAAGACTTCATTTTGCTTGACTCCACAATCAACACTCATGGAAGCAACAGTCAGTAAATTAAATGATCTATTGCATTACGGAAATCTGCTGCAGAAGACCTCTTTACAGTGTTGAAGAGCAAAGATGTCAATTTGAGGACTAAAGTGTACCTGACCCAAGTCATGATATTTCCAATTGCCTCATATGCATGTGAAAGCTGAACAGTGAATAAGAAATACTATGGGAAGAATTGATGCATTTAATTATGGTGTTGAAGAAGAATATTGAAAGTGCCACGGATTACCACAGAACAAACAAATGTTTCTTGGAAGGAGTATAGTCAGAATGCTCCTTAGAAGCCAAGTTGGTGACACTTCATCTCTCATGCTTCAGACATGTTATCAGCAGGGACCAGTCACTGGAGAAGGACATCATGCTTGGTAAGGCAGTTGTTGTTGTTAAGTGCGATCATGTTGGGTCTGACTCATAGCAACCCTGTATAGAGTTTCTGAGGAACAGTTGGTTTGTTTGAACTACCGACCTTGTGGTTCAAAGTGACTTTGATGTTGAGTGTTTATCCCGTGGTGCTACACCAGGAGCATCAACGGAAAAGAGGAAGACCCCAGTGAGATATATTGACTAGTGATAGCAGCAAAGAGCTCAAGCATAGCTACAGGATGGTGAAGGAGAGGGCAGTTCTTCATTCTTTTGTGTATAGGGTTAACTGTGAGGCAGAACTGACTTGATGGCACCTAAAAACAATTTCAGAGTCCATAAAATCAACCAGTAGACTGAGTGAATTGTTTATCTAAGAAGACAATCTGACAAAGGTTTTCAAAGAAAGAAGGGAACCTCCTAAAAGTGCTATCACAGGGGTCAAGAGCTATAACACTGAAGATAGGAAGTGATGGTATGAGATGGTCAGAAGCAGCTAAGAGACAGCAGAGCCCAGCAGCAGAGAAATGGTGGCTGAAACATAAGCCGGAAGAGCCAGAAGACAGCTGTGGTGGGTTCATGGAGTGAGAGATGAGCGTCTTTAGATAGAAGGCTTATTGACAAAGTGTGGTGCCTCTAGATACGTATATACTTAGGACATATTTATCAAGAGGGGCCAATCCCTGGAAAGGGACATCATGCTTAGAAAAGTCAGCGTAAAGGAGGAAGACACCCAACAAGATGGATTGACACAGTGGCAGCAACAACGGGGTCAAACAAAACAGGATGGTGCAGAACTGGGCAATGTTTTGTTCTATTGTCCATGGGGTTGCTATGAGTCAGAATTGACTTGGAGGCACCTAATAGGAAAACTCGGAACTGAACTGTGGAAGATGTACAAAATGATGGGAGCTGAAATAGTGCAATATAGACTCTGCTAGAATCATGATGAAATAGGGAAGGAGCAAGGGAAATAATTTCATGATCTCTTGTTCTCCTTCCATTCTCTGATCTCCTGCCACACTTCCTATTGGCAAAGGCCTACCAGAAATCAGAGGGGCAAAGGAATTCAGGGATACAGGTCTGGTGGCACATAAGGGCAGAGATGAGAGCAAAATGGATCTGGTGTGGGAAAGCAAAAACTGGAGGATAGTATTAGTTTCCAGTTGCTGTCAAGTTGATTCCAACTCAGGTGACCCCAGGTTTCAAAGTAGAACTGTACTCCGTACGGGTTTCAATGGTTGAAGTTTTGGAATTAGATCAAGTCTTTCTTCTGAGGTACTTCTAGATGGACTTGAACCTCCAGCCTTTCAGTTGCAGCTGAGCTCATTAACCATTGGCACCATATGGAATATGTTGTTAAATGCCGTCAAGTCAGTTCTGACTCATATTGACCTTGTATAGGGTTCCAAGTAGTTGCTGGTGAACCACCAACCTTGTGGTACAAACCAACCTTGCAGTCCATTGCTTTATCTCACATCGCCACACCAGGATTCCAGATGGAATATGGTGGTGGTGGTTATGTGCCATGGAGTCATCAGTTCTGACTCATAGTGACCCTGTATAAGGTTTCCGAGGCTGTAAATCTTTATGGGAGCAGAAAGCCTCATCTTTCTCCCACAGAATAGCTGGTAGTTTCAAACTGCTGACCATGAAATTCATAGCCACCAGCTAAAATTCACTTCCTCTCTTCCGTTCTTGAAAATTCAGCCTCAGTTCTAGACTTTATGACCATCATTTCTTTCCTAGAGGGCTACCAAAAATTCCCAAGTACTCTGAGTGTCCCAAGTTTCCAATCTAATTTTATTTTATAAACCAGCATTTCTTAATTCTAATAAAAATAGTTGGTGCTTATAAGTAAGATACATTCTGGGGTAACAATCAGCATAATACCCCATGTGCTAAGCTGTGGCTACTTTTTAATGTGTTCCTATTCAAGAATGCTCATAATACTGAAATTGTCTGTATTCATAAAAACATCACTTGTAAATTCTGTGTTGTTGTTAAGTGCCGTCAAGTAGGTTCTAACTCATGGCGAACCTGTATAGGGTTTTCAAGGAGCATCTGGTGAGTTTGCACTGTGGAACTTTAAGTTAACAGTCTAGTGCTTATCCTACAGTGCCACCAGAGTAGAGCTTACCATTAATGTGCTGAATATAACCAGACCACCACAATTGCATTTGCTGTTCTGAAATGTGAATTTGGTTAGATTATTCTCCCGCTTACATATTTCTGTAGCTCCTCCTTAAAAATTTCTTATAATAGTGGAAAAGAACTTTTCATTGTCTTAAATCTTCAGCCTCATATTGATCTTTGAACCCTCTACTCCTACCTCTCCTAATACCACCTATTCCCCATTTACACTGAACTCATTGTCAATCTGGAAGTTACACTCAAAGCAGATACTCTTTGTGTCATACTCATATTCCTTTGACACTCAAAAATTTTCAGGTACACTGGCCCAAATTCCAACTGCCAGCAGCAGAAATCGCCTCTTCCCAAGAGCCTCTCTGACCAGCAGAACCCACTTTGCACATGTGTGAGGAAGGCTTCAAATGCCAGGGAGTTAATGGCCCCTGGAATGATTCTTCACCAATAACTTTCAAGAATAGGTGTGTGCATGCCCCAGCTCCCTCACCTTGGGTGGAATAACTCTAAGATATGTGTTCTTTGTTGTTTCACAGAATTCTCCAGGAGGATTAAATTCCAGTAGCCCTCAGTGGTAACTTGGGGTTGATGCATCCTTTATTTACCTCTTTCTATTCCTACTGCTCGGTAGGATAAGCACTGGAGTGAGAACTACAAGATTGGCTGTTCTATTCCACCAGCTGTTCTGAGGGAGAAGGAGGAAACTGTCTGTTCCCACAAAGATCTATAGCCTTGGAAGCTCTATTCATGGTCACCATGAGTTGGAACCCACTTGCCACTTAGCAACAATTCTTGTTTCTTGACTCCTCTACCAGTGTTTCTTGGGATCATCACCCAGATAAAATACTTTCACTAGGATCCATATCTTATGGCTTTTGGAAGAACCTAACTTAAGGCACCATTTTCAGCATTCTCTTTCTTTTAAAATATTGCCTTTAAAAAATTGCCAACTTGATGGCATTTAACAACAGCATGTATATAAAAAAAAATCACAAACCCTTCTGATGTATCATCATATATGCATAAGGACCACCTGGGTCTTTTTTTTTTTTTTTCACCTGGGTCATTTTTTTTTTTTTTAATGTAGATTCTGAGTCAGTATATCTGGGGTGGAAATGCAAATTCTCAGCAGGGGTGCCGCTGACATGACCTGGCTTGAAGCCTTGATTTGATACATAGCTACAGAGGCCCTTTTCATACAAATGAGACCCCACTGTATCTATTGTACTGTGGCTTGCTTTTTAATCTTCTTAATGTGAATTGAGTGAAGGTTTACAGAGCAGATCATCAGTTTTACATTCAATAAGTCACACACTTTATTTCATTTCAATGATTGCAACCCCCTCCTTGTAACAACAGTTATCCCACTTCCTCCCTGTGGTTCCTATTGCCATTCCACCCACCTTCCCATCCTTTCAATAACAATAACAACCTTTCAGTTAGTAGTTAAATGCTTAATCATTTGTGTGACCAAAGACTTGTTGTTGTTGTTATTGTTATGTGCTGTGGAGTTGGTTCGGACTCATAGTGACCCTGTACAGGGTTTCTGAGGCTGTAAATCTTTACGGGAGCAGAAAGCCTCATCTTTCTCTAGCGGAATAGCTGGTGGTTTCAAACTGCTGACCTTGCAGCTCGCAGCCCGAGTCGTAACCAAAGACTTAGCTATTGTTAAATTGCTCTAGAAATTTATTTCAATTTATATTTCCAACGCCATCAACAGCATATAAAAAGACCTATCTCTCCATAGCCCTTGTTGTTGTTGTTAGGTGCCACCAGGTTGGCACTGACTCATAGTGACTCTGTGTACAATAGAATGAAACACTGCCTGGTCCTGGGCCAACCTCACAATTATTGCCATGCATGAGCCCATTGATGCTGCCACTTTATTGGATATTGTCACAAAGGCACTTAACAACAACAATGGCTAAGGAGTCATAGTAGCGTAGTGGTTATGCACTGGGCCGCTAACTACAAGGTCAGAACTTCTAATCTACCAGCTGTTTGGAGGGAGAAAGATGTGTTTTTTTGTTGTTACTGTAAAGACTTACTGCCTTGGAAACACTATACAAAGTCACTATGAGTCATAACTGACTCAATGGCACACTACCACCACCACCACCACTACCATGGCTAAAATTGTATCTCATTGCTTTCATTTAATCTCCCTTGTGTAGCCAAGGACCCTCTCATATACAAGGGGGCTTCAAAAAGTTTGTGGAAGAATTACGATATCTTTTCATTCCATTTTTCCATGAACTTTTTGAAGCCCCCTTGTACTTATGCAACATTTTTTTGTGTGTGTGAACTGCCCATTCAATTGGGTTGTCGTTTATTTTTCTTATTGTTTGTAGCAGTTCTTCAACTCAGAACAACCCTGTAGGACAGAGTAGAATTGTCCAATAGGGTTTCCAAAGCTGTAAATCTTGACAGAAGTAGTCGACTCTACCTTTCTCCTGTGGAGCAAGCAGCTAGTGGATCTGAATTGCTGAATTTTAAAAACTTTTTTGGTGGTTAACACCATAGTACTTAACCATTGAGACACCTGACACCATGACTTTCATATATTTAGGAGGTTAGGACTTTGAGCTCCTTGAGAGTAAGAATCCTTAAAGTCACTTAGCATGTAATTATCAAATATTACAAAGGAATAAGCAATAATTATTTATCTCATGAATGAATAAGTGAATGAGTGAATAAATGAGTGAGTTAACAAGTTGTGTGAGTGCCTCCTTTGTTGTACCAGTGACCAGGTGAAATACCATTTTTCTAGTATTCTTATTTTGTAAGTTTCTCAGGAGGTTTTTTGGAGTGCTATGAAAAATGTGTGAATCTAGTTCATAGGAAACTTATCTATCTGCATTATTTTTCAGAAGTGCCCCTCATTTTCTCTTCCTCACACTCATCCTGCAGATAAAGAGCAAATGGCCTGTTTTGTGTGACTCAGACGCATGCAAATATCATTTCCCTTTGAAGGATCAGACTGGATCTCTGTTGCAGCTTGCATCTGCCACGAGAGTCAGCTAGTGCACTGCCCAGTTAAACATCCATCCGGGCTTTCATAGGGACTTGAGAATCATTGTTTTTGGCTGGAATCCTAGGTTTGAGGTTTCTTAGTGTAGAACTCTGAAGAAGGATTTGGAAATGTTGTCGTCTGTAATCCCAAAGTATGTTTTCAGGAGGCTGCCTTTGCCATTACCCACCTAATAACTCAGGTTCCTGGGCCTGTTACACATTCATATCTTTGGTGAAATCACAGTGTAACAGAGTACTTGGGTTGTAATCCCAGTTTTGCCACAACCCTGAAGTGATGGGCAAGTTATTCACTCCTCACAGACCCATCTTCCTTATTTGAAAATGAGGTGGTTGGAATTGACAATGTCCAAATCCCAGTCCAGCTCTAGAATTCCGAGTGAAATTCCGAATTCTACCCTGCCACCAACAGTGCATCCTTGGAGTTTTGCCCAATACTCATGAGAATGTCAAAGTCTCAGTAAATGGATATTTTGGGGTTAGCTCTCAGAAACCCAGAAGTACGTATTGCATGTTGACTTTGGCACTTGGACAAGCCTAAGAAGGGCTGTGTCCAGCATTTTACCGCGATAGCTGCTGGAAGAAAGGGCCAAGAGAGAGGCAGTCTGGGGGAACAGTTTGAAATGAAGAAGACCAGCTCAAGTCTGTGTCACAGATGACCCTGCAGAAGAAGATGAGGGAGAAGAGCAGGAATGGATGTAGATATCACAAAGAAATCACTAGCATCCATGTTGGGAATGGCTCGTGACACTGTCTCAAAGCCACATTCTCAGACAACAGGGAATGCTGTAAATAGATCCACATAGTTTTCCAAGCATAGCAGAATAGAATTAAGGGAAAGCCAAATTAAACAGTCTCAACCAAAGTTTTGGGTGAAAGCATTGACTATTGCTCATGCTTTCAGGATGGGAAGCTCTGTTCAGAATGCGGCTCACAATAATGTGTCTTTTGGAGGTGGGTGCAAGCTGGCAGGTGGGTTCTCCCTGCTCCTTCTCAGCAAAGAAGAACCAGAGACAAAGACTCTTTCAAAGTATGGCCTCACACTTTGAAGGACTTGTGGCATCAATATTTGGTTGCTACTCAATAAAAAAGCATATGAAACTCTCAAGATCACAAAACTGACCTTTATAATAACATGGTGGGAATTTAAAAACGACTTTCTATTTTGACATGACTTCAAGCTTACAGAAAAGTTGCAAGAATGTCTAAATCATTCCTGTATATATTTCACATTCACATTTAGTATTTTACCCTTTCCTTCCCCTCTTTGTCCCTTCCTCTTATAAGCATACACATATTTATGTATGTGTGTGTGTATATCTCTATATATGTGTGTATATCTATGTCCATGTCTATGTCTATATCTACACACACACGTATAACGTACGTATTTCCCCTAAAACTTTGAGAGTAGGTTGCAAACATCATGTCTCTTCACTCCTAAATATTTCAGGACCTGTTTCAAGTACATTCTCTTACATAAGTATAGTACTATTATAAAAACCAGGAAATGAACATTGGCACAGTAGTATTCTCTGGTTTATAGGCCTCATTCCCATTTCCTCAACTGTCCCACTAATGTCCTTGATAGCAAAAGAAAATCTTGGATCACATGTTGCATTCCATTATCATGTCTTTAATCTTTTTCTAATCTGGAAGAGTTTCTTAGACTGTCTTTGTCTTCCATGATCTTGATATTTTTGATGAACACAAGCCAGTAACTCTGTGGAATGTCCCTCAATCTGGGTTTGTCTGATATTGTGGAATTTCCTTTTAGCTTTCTGTGTTAAAGTACCAATGCCCAGTTGAGATGCGAGCGGCAATAGAAACAGTCTCTCCAGCCCAGCAATTTCTAGCTCATTCAAATTCCTCTTTGCCTTTTATCCCCTTCCTCCTAAAACATGGTTCCTCTCTTCTGCAAGGGCTATGATGAGGAAATTAGATACCTTGCTTGTTTGACATTGGAAATTGGACTTATCAAATTATTGCCCCCAGAATTAGTGGTAGGTGTGGCAGATGTATTGTTCAATTCTATCAGAGTTGTATGGCAGCAGCAATAAATATGCATCGAAGGCTAGCCAGGGAATGGAATTCTGATGTCTGCATTAACTTCTTTGAGTAAATAAACTCTGAGATCTAAGCAAATCTATATTCACATTCATTTCCAGAGCACAACTTGCTCTTACATTGCCAGTAGTTTCTATTTGCGTCACAGTTGAGTTTTCGCTAATGTCATTCCATTTTGAATGATACTTGGATGGGCTTCATTATTTAAGCCCCCAAATAAATTGGACTAATGGTATGAAATCTAAAAACAGCAATGCTTCAAGTTTCCAGTGAATCTAAACATGACGTAGTAATGCATTGCATTGTCAAAACAAAGATGATGGGATGGTGTGGAATGAAAGAACTACTGAAAGCTTCTAATCTTGAAAGACAGTTTAGGGTATTCCCAATGACTGGGATATTTTTGGACAAACATGCCAACCAGCTGAGAAATCAGACTTTTGGAAGTGCAGTGATTGTCACAAACAGTACCTGAACTACAGGAACTGTTAAGGATGTTTTCCAAGCAATATACCTTAGCAAATTCATCAGGGTAAAAGGGGAGATCTCCAATTTTATCCAATAATTAGAAGCCAACACATATGACTACTTGAACCTGTAACTTAATTCTAAAGACACATTTTAGTGAGAGTTCAGTAAGTTCTTGGAACATAGTCCTAGTTATTGGGTTGTTGGAATCATGGGAGAACTGTATAGCTATTTCCTGTATAGTATTAAGAATTATCTCATGTTTTATAGATCACTGTTAATTTTTAATATAACTAATTTTCATATCAATCATTATTGTTAAATATGTTGTTGTTGCTAAGTGCCATCGAGTTGGTTCTGACTCACAAATAACCCTGTATAGAGTTTCCTAGGAGGAGCTGGTGGGTTTGAACTGCTGACCTTGTGGTTCACAGTCCAGTACTGATCTTACAGCACCACACCAGCAGTCTGTTTTAAACAAAGGAAGATAAAAATAAATGTTAGGGTTATCACAGAGAAAGTTAATAAACCTTCTAATTCAAATAAGAAAGAAATACATCATAAGAACTTAACAAACATTAAATCAATGACAGCAAATAAAATGAAAAGAAAATCAGATAAGAAAATGAACTTAGCACAGAAAAATATATGGAATAAAGAAATCGGTAACACCACAATAAAAAGCACACAAAATAACAGAAATAAATCCAACCCTGTCATTAAAATAAACAGATTAAATGTACCAGTCAAAAGAAAGAGATTGATAGAATGGATAAAAACAACAGAACCCATCAATCTGTTGCCTACAAGAGACTCACATGTGACACAAAGATAAAGATTAAATTTCAAAGGATGGTAAAACAATATACCAAGATAATGGCAACCAAAAAAGGGAAGAAGTGGCAATTTTAATTTCTGATAAAATAGTCTTCAAAGCAAAAACAAGTATAAGAAACATAGAACATAAAATGGTTTAAGGGTTAATCCAACAAGAAGATATAAACATAGTAAATACCTACATAGACAATGAAAGAACCCCAAAATAAGTAATGCAACTATGAACAGAATTGAAAAGAGAAATAGATAACTCCATAACTTTAACACATCACTTTCAATGAAAGACAGAACAACTATAAAAAAAAACTTGGCTAAGACACAGACGATCTCAACAGCACAATGAACCAACTTGATCTCAAAGACACATACAGAACATTTCACCAAACAAACAGGCAATACTCATTCTTCTTCAGTACACATGAATCATTCTCCAGAATAGATCATGTTAGGATACAAAGGAAGCCTCAATAAACTAAAAAACATCAAAATAATATAAAGCATCTTTTCAGATCATAGTGTGATATAATTAGAAATCAATAATCAGAAGAGCAAGGAAAAAATCCAATACAAGAAGACTAAATAACATCCTGCTTCAAAATGAAAATAAAATGTGAAACAAAAACAAAAATAAAACTCCTAGTAGCAAAAGAGAGTGAAAACACAGCATACAAAAATATTTGGGACACTACAAAAAGAAAGATGCATAAAAGTCACAGGGAACAACAGTAAATGCTATTACAAACACAACCCTGAATTATCAGTAATAATAATCTATAAGTGGATACATAGGAAGACAGGAAAGATGAACAAGTATGATTAGGTAAAAGGGACTATACTCATGACCATATATAGGTTTGGCAAATGGTATTTCTACATACATATTTGCATGTAGTTTAAATATACCGTATACATATATAACAGCAAATGCAGAATAAAAATATGTAAACTTGCTCATTTTGAAACATCTTTAGGGAACGAGTTGCTGGGCCTGGGGACTTAGGACCGAAGTCACAGGGGAATCGAAGTCAATGGCATAAGATAGTCCACAAAGACGACAGTCGACATTCTGTTTAGGTGAGTAGTGACTGGGATATTCAAACCTTGTGAATAACTATCTAAGGTGCAACTGTTTGACTCTCCTGGCCCAGAATAAAGAAGAGTGAAGTAAACCAAAGACATATAAAAGCAATTAGTCTAAAGGACTAATAAATAAACCACATGAGCCCCAGCTTCCACAACCCTGAGACCAGAACCAGATGGTGTTCAGTTACCATTACTGATTTCTCTGAAAGGGTTACAACGGGAGGTCTCAGACAGTTGTTACTACTGTTTGGTGCCATCTAATTTGTAAACCACCACTCATCTGTCAGTTTGTCATACTGTGGTGGCACCTGCATTGCTGTGATTCTGAAATTATGTCATGGGTTTTTTTGTTAGGATTTTATTGTGACGTTTACATGGGAGAACAACAGCTTTACACTCATTATATTTAATTTCATTGCAATGATTACAATCCCCTCCATGCATCATCAAATAACCAAAGGGTACACCACACAGGCCTACTCTCTGGCCTCCAGCACACAGCCCTTCTCCCTCCCTGAGTCCAGTGTCCCCAGCCACTCTATCTGTCCACATCATCATCTCTGTCTCCATCCCTGGCATCACTGTCTTTCTGGGTAGGGTCCCGCTCTCCATTCTTTTCACTTGATGGTCCCAGGGACCTCTGTTCCTGGGCTGCAAAATCAATCACTCTCCTCCTTTTGTCAAAAGAAAAAAGCTACCTCTATATTTCTGAGCCTCACAGTTAGTCCTGATGGCAATTATTCACTATTGTACCACAAGAGTCTTATCCCCATTTCCTTTCGCCAGCCCGGTCCCAACAGATTGGAAATCACTCAGTGGTGATTCTACCTTCCCCCACCCCATCTGGAACTAGACTCCCTCTTGAAAGCTTGTAAGCCAGTCACTTCTTACCTTTATAGCCTCCCCCCCCACATTTTGGGTAGCCAATGTCTAAGTTGCCCATCCCTGTCAACCCTGTGTACCGAGGGGGTGGGAATGATCCTCACTGTAAAGATTAGTTCCTCTTTTTGAGCTTCTACATCTATGTTGTTGTTGTTAATTGCCGTTGAGTTGATTCTTACCCATAGCGACCCTGAATAGGGTTTCCAAGGAGCAGCTGGTGAGCTTGAACAACCGACCTTGTAGTTTAAATGACTTTGCAGTCTGACGCATTAGCCCACAGTGCCACACCAGGACTCCACTACATCTATAATTATAGGTAAAGTCATCAAATTGTAGTGGGTTATTCTTTTTTGTTGTTTATTTGCCATGGGTATTTAAAACCCCAGCAGGGTCATCCACAGTGAACAGATGAAGACAGGCTGGGAAAAAGGAGAGATGGACTACTTTAACTATTCTGTTACTAAAAACCTTATGAATAGCAGTGGAACACACTGTCAGCACCAAAATTTTGATTATTACAATATGATGAAGAGCACCATAATATTGTCAGATATAGTGCAAGAAGATGAGCCCCTCAGGTTGAAAGGCACTCTAAAATACGACTTGAGAAGAGAAACCTCCTCAAAGTAGAGATGACTGTGATGACGGGAATGAAGTAAAGACTTTGGGACCTTCATTTGCTAATAGGACACAACTCAAAATGAAGAGAAATAGCTGTAAACATCCATTAATAATTGGAATCTAGGAACATTAGAAATTTTCAAAAAATGAAATAGAATACATAAGCAATATCCTAGGCATTGGATATTTGGTTGGTTGGTTATGTGCCGTGGATTCGGTTTCGACTCATCGCAACCCTGTACAGGATTCCTGAGGCTGTAAATCTTTACAAGAGCAGAAACCTCATCTTTCTCCCTCGGAACAGCTGGTAGTTTCAAACCGCTGACCTGGCAGTTTGCAGCCCAATTCGTAACCACTACGCTACCAGAGCTGAAATGGACATTCTGAATCTGGCAATCACATGGTTTACTATGCTGGGAATGACAGATTGAAGAGGAAGAGCATCACAGTCATCATCAAAAAGAGCATATCAGAGGAGAACAAACAAGATGGTGGATAGGGTGGAAGTGCAGTAAAGGAGCTCCGCCAACAACAACACAGAATACTCGACCAAGCAGGCTCAGGGGCTGGTCCCAGAACTCTGAACCACATATAAAGGAATACTTACAAGGTTAGAAGGCTCACAGCTGGGGGAATTTGTGGCAGAAGCAAGAAATCTATTGCTTTCTAGTCCGGGATGCTTGGCTGCTCCAGGAGCTGCCATCTTGGATGAGACCACGTGGGGAAGGATTGAAGTAGCCATAGACACCTGGCAGAACTGCTGAGATAAAGGTGTGGACATTCTTTTGTTTTGGTATCAGTTCATTGGTCCCTTGCTGTCTGCGTACCTCCATTCTGGTAACTATAGGGGTGCCTGAGCTAGTGGGCAATCTAGCCCCACCCTCAGAGGGTTCTCCTACGCATGCACACAGATTTCCTTGAAATTTAAAGAGACAGTTTCCAATTAAAACTAAATGGCCGGAGAACAAACAAGATGGCGGATTGGGTGGACGTATAGCAGAGAGCTCCGCCAACACCAACACAGAATACCCGAC
>NW_006408659.1:0-9881 GCF_000296735.1 Chrysochloris asiatica | reverse complement strand
GGTTTTTAAAAAGCTAAAGTGGATAGAGAGAAATACTTTTAACTCATGGTATATGGAGGGGATTATAATCAATGTAATGAAACAAGTTATATGAATGGTTGAATGTGAAACTGATGATGTGCCCTGTAAACTTTCACTCAATCCACAATAAAAACCTTAAATAAAAAAAAACAACAACCACAAAACAGCATATCAATACCTGTCTTGAAGTACAATGCTGTCTGTGATAAGATAATATCCATACACCTACAAGGAAGACCATTTAATACCACCATTACTCAAATTTATGCACCAACCACTAAAACCAGTGATGATAAAATTGAAGAATTCTATCAACTTCTTCAGTCTGAAATTGATCATATATGCAATCAAGATATATTGGCAATTACTGGTGACTGGAATTCAAAGGTTGGAAACAGAGCAAGGATCAGTAGTTGGAAAACATGGCCTTTAGTGATAAGAATGATGCTGGAGAAGGCATGATAGAAGTCATTGCAAAACCAATGACTTCTTCATTGCAAATACCTTTTTTAAACAACATAAAAGATGACTATACACACAGACCTCACCAGATGGAATACACAGAAATAAAATTTACTGCATCTGTGCAAAGAGATGGTGGTAAACTCCATATCATCATTCAAAACATGGCCAGAAGCAGACTGTGGAAGAAACTATCAATCACTTATGTGCAAGTTCAGGCTGATGCTGGAAAAAATTAATACAAGTCCATGAGAGCCAAAATATGACCTTGAACATATCCCACCTCAATTTAGGGATCATCTCAAGAACATATTTGATGTATTAGACCAGAAGAGTTGTGAGATGACCTCAAGAATACCATACAGAAGAGAGCAAAAGGTCATTAAGAAAAGAAAGAAGGAACAGACCAAAATCGTTGTCTGAAACTTGCTCTCCAGTGTAGACATGCTAAAGCAAATGGAAGAAATCAGGAGATAAAAGAGCAGACCCCAAAATTTCAAAGGGCAATTAGAGAAGACAAAGTTAAATATTATAGTAAAATGTTCAAAGGCCTGAAGTTAGAAAACTAAAAGTGAAGAACATGCTTAGCAATTCTCAAGCTGAGGGAACTGAAAAAAAACAAAATCAGGTCTCAACTTGAAATATTGAAGGATTCTATGTCTTGATGTGCATTGTGGGTTAATGTGCTGGACTGCAAGGCCAGTGTGAACCACAAGGTTGGTGGTCCAAGTTCACTAGCTGCTCCTCAGAAACCCTATACAGGGTCTCTATGAGTTGGAACTGACTTAACAGCACTTAAGAACAACATGGAAAAAATATTGAATGATGCAGAAAGTATCAACAGAAGATGGAAGGAACACACAGTCACTATACCAAAAAGAAATGATCGATGTTCAACCATTTCAAGAAGCAGATTATGATCAAGAGCCAATGCTACTGAAGGAAGAAGGCTAAGGTCCTTTGAAGGCAATGGCAAAGAACACGGCCAAAAATTGATGGAATACACATTGAAATCTTTCAACAAACTGATGTGACACTGGAGGCACTCACACCTATGCCAAGACATTTGGAAGACAACCACATGGTCGTCTGACTGGATGAGATCCATATTTGTGCCTATTCCAAAGAAAAGTGACCCAAATGAATGCAGAAATCATTGGACAATATCCTTAATATCGCATGCAAGTAAAATTTTACTAAAGACCATACAAAAATGGCTGCAATCATACATTGAGGGAGAACTTTCAAGCCTGATTCAGAAGGGGATGTGGAACAAAGGATATCATTATTGACTTTAGGTAGATCTTTGCTGAAAGCAGAGAATACCAGAAAGATGTTTATCTGTGCTTTATTGACTACGCACAGGCTTTTGATTGTGTGGATCATGACAAGCTATTGACAGTATTGTGGCGAATCAATGTTTCAGAACATTTAAATCTGCTCATGAGGAACCTATGTATAGATCAAGGGGCAGTTGTTGTAACAGAACAAGGGAACATAGAATGGCTTAAAATTAGGAAATGTGTGCACCATGGTTGTATTCTTCCACATACTTATGCAGTATGTATGCTGAGCAAAAAATCCATGTAGCTGGGTTATATGAAGAAAATTATGGCATCAGGACTGGAGGAAGAATCATTAATAACCTGTGATATGCAGATGATACAACCTTGCTTGCTGAAAATGAAGAGAACTTAAAATACTGAAAAAGATTAAAGACCACAGTCCTCAGTATGGATTGCACCTCAATGTAAAGAAAACAAAAATCCTCATCATTGGACCAATAAATAGCATCCATATAAATGGAGAAAAGTTTGAAGTTGTCAAAGACTTCATTTTGCTTGAATCAACCATCAACCATCAACACTTATGGAAGCATAAGCCAGGATATCAAATGACGTCTTGCATTAGGCAAATTTGGTGAATAAGTCCTCTTTAAAGTGATCAAGAGCAAAGATGTCAGTTTAGGACTGAAGTACACCTGACCCACACCATGGTATTATCAATAACCTCATATTCACGTGCAAGTTGGATAGTGAATAAGGAAAACCATAGAAGAATTGAGCATTTGAGTTATGATGTTGGAGGTGTTGGAGAACAAACCAATCTATTGTGGAAAAAGTACAGCCAGAATAATCCTTGGAAGCTAGGATGGCCAGACTTTGTCTCTCATATTTTGGATATATCACCAGGAGGGACCAGTTCCTTGGAGAAGAATATCATGTTTGGTAAAGTGGAGGGTTGGAGAAAAAGAGGAAGATCCCCCAACAAAATGGACTGGCACAGTGGCAGCAGCAATGGGCTCAAATGTAGCAATGATTGTGAGGTTGGCATAGGACTGTGTAGTGTTTTGTTTTGTTGTGCATAGGGTGGCTATGAATAGGTACTGGCTCAATAGCACCTAACACAATAACAGTTTGTACAACATAGCGACCCTATACACAACAGAACAAAACACTACCTGATCCTACACCATTCTCACGATTGTTGCCAAACTTGAGCCATTGTTGCTGCCTTTGTGTCAATCTATCTTGTTTGGGGTCTTCCTGTTTTTCACTGGATCCTCCAGTTTCCCAAGGATGATGTCCTTCTCCTGGGACTGGTCCCTGCTGACAACATATCTAAACTAGGAACAAAGAAGACTCACCATCCTTATTTCTAAAGAGCATCTGGCTGTATTTATTTCAAGATAGATTTGTTTATTTTTCTGGTAGTCCATGGTACTTTCAAAATTATTCTCCAACACCATAATTCAAATGCATTGATTCTTCTAGGTCTCCCTTCTTTGTTGTCTCACTTTCACTGCATATGAGGTGCACATTACTCTCTTTAAAGTGACATCTTTGTTTTTTTACACTGTTAAGAGGTCTTATACAGTAGACTTGCCCAATGCAATAAATACATCATTTGATTTCTCGACTGCTACTTCCATGAACATTAATTGTGGATTCAAACAAATTGAAGCCTTTGACAACTTCAAACATTTCTCCATTTATCATGATGGTATTTACTAGTCCAGTTATGAGAATTTTCATTTTATTTACAATGAGGTGCAATCTATACTGAAGGATGGAGTCTTTGATCTTCATCAGGGTTGCTATGGGTCAGAATTGACTTGACGGAACTTAACAATAACAATGAGTACTTAGCCAATTATATCCCAGTCAAGAGGAATTTGTTACTCATCACAGTCTCTACCTTTCTACCTTCATACTTTCGCTTAGCTGTTTTCTTCGCCTAAGACAAGTGTACCAAATACCTAGTTTCTTTCATTAGATAAATGAGTCCTTCTCATGGATTTTCAACTCTACGAGAGGCTATTCTCTGGAACCAAAATAGTTTAGAGAGCAACAACAACAACAAAATGTCCTATCAAAATGTGGCTAATGAGGAGATCTGCTGATCCAGTTAAATTTAAGCAAAGAGGTCAGCTCAGAAGGTTATGGCAACTGGTTTTTTTTTTTTAGGGATTCCCAAAGGGTAAACTTGGTCAATTTTCTTGAAGGACACAGGGTGATCATAGGAGCTATTAGAAAGGTATTCTAAGAAACTTGAAAACTTCATTGGTGAGAAAAAGGTCAGGAAAGTTGTGCCAAGGAATTTTTTTTTCCCATCACGACAATGCACTTGCTAATTCTTCTAGTGTAGCAAAGGCTGTTGTGTGAGAATTTCATTGGTCATTTACCTCATAAACTCTTCAGCCCTAATCTTACCCCTTCAGACTTCCTTTTGTTTCCAAAACTCAAAGAATATTTAAATTGAATATAATTTGAGTGATTTGAGGATGCCCAAACTGCCATTTTGTCATAATGTAAATGAAAGTGGGCAGAATTCTTTAAGGAAGGGTCAGAGAGATGAAAACACTCCCTTCTAGAATGTATAGGCCTAGATGGAGGCTATTTCAAGAATCAATAGATTCTCAGTTTGATATTTTTGATTAATAATGGTGTCTATGATTTGGTAGCAATACTTTTGGACTTTTTACCCACACATGTGTCAAATCTCTGACCTCATTCCAATGGATGTGATCCTGTCTGGAAACAGGGATTTTATTCTGCATGTTTAATGAGGTCATGGTGTAGGGTGTATGATAAACTTAATAACTTCTAAGTTATAAAAGACCAAAACAGCCACAAAAGCTGCACACAGAGTATGACAAATGCCATGTAAAGATTGTCTGTCTATAACCCAAGGTACCAAAGGATGCATGGGACTATGAACAAGGCAGGAATTAATATGATTTTTAACCTAAGAATTGTGACAAAATAAATCTCCATTCTTTAAAGCCACCATCTTGTAGCATTTGTGTTATAGCCGCACAATGTAACTTAGACAAGATAGATTAAAAATGAGTTGTGGCTGTTGTGTGCATCGTGCCAATCCCAACTCATAGGAAACCTGTGTGACAGAGCAGAACTGTTTTATATGAATCCAGGGACTGTCTATCTTTGTGGTGGCAGATCACCCAGTCTTCTCTCCTGTGTAGACCTCCTCGGCTACTTTTATAAAAAGTAAAGCTTCTAATTTTTCATGTGTTGAGGAGCATTAAAAATAGGAGGCTCAGAGAATTTTGAAGGTGGAGGATTGTTGTTGTTAGATGCTATTGAGTCCGTACTGACTCATAGCGACCCTATGTATATCAGAACGAAACACTGCCTGATCCTGGCCAACCTCACAATTGTTGAAACAAACGCTTGAGCACATTGATGCTGCCACTTTGCCAATCCATCTCACTGGGGGTCTTCCTCTTTTTCTCTGGCCCTCCACCTTACTAAACATGATATCCTTCTCCAGCAACTGGTCCCTCCTGACAATATGTCTGAAATATGAGAGATGAAGTTTGGCCATCTTGGCACTTGCACTTCTTCCAAAATGGATCTATTGGTTCTTTTGGCAGCCCATGGCACTTTCAATATTCTCCTCCAACACCATAACTCAAAAGCATCAATTCTTCTACGGTCTTCCTTATTCACTGTCCAGCTTTTGTATGCATATGAGGTTATTGAAAATACCATGGCTTGGGTCAGGCACACCTTAGTCTTTAAGCTGACATCTTTGCTCTTCAACACTTTAAAAAGTTCCTGTGCAGCAGATTTGCCTAATGCAATAAATACGTCATTTGATTTCTTTACTGCTGCTCCCATGAGTGTTGATAGTTGATCCAAGAAGAATGAAGTCCTTGACAACTTCAATCTTTTTTTCCATTGACAACAATGCTATTTATTGGTCCAGTGGTGAGGAGTTTTGTTTTCTTTACATTGAGATGCAATCCATATTGAAGGCTGTGGACTTTGATCTTCTTCAGTAAATATTTTAAGTCCTCTTCACATTCAGCAAGAAGGTTGTTGTTATGTGTTGTGGAGTTGGTTCTGACTCATAGCGACCCTGTACAAGGTTTCCAAGTCTATAAATCTTTATGGGAGCAGAAAGCCTCATCTTTCTCCCATGGAACAGCTGGTAGTTTCGAACTGCTGAACTTGTGGTTCGTGGCCCAATTTGTAACCACTATGCTACCAGAGCTCCTTCAGCAAGAAGGTAGAGGTAGAGAATAGCTAATCAGTGGAATTGGCATGAGAAAGAGTGTGATAACAATTCTCAATGGAAGGTATAACTGAGTTGAGTTTGCAGAATGGATAGTAGTCAGGCAGGTAGATTAGGTAGGGGAGGTTACAACAGGCAGGAACAACAGCATATTTGGCATGTAACCATGGGGTGAAGGCTGGGAGGTTTAGGGTAAGTTATTCAATATAAGTGGATTTGGTGAGAAGCAGGAAATGATGCTGGAAAATAGAAAAACCATGTAGATCATATTGTTGTTGCTGTTAAGTGCTGTCAAGTCTGTTCCAACTCATAGCAACCCTGTAAAGGGTTTCCAAGGAACAGTCAGTAGATTTGAACTACCGACCTTGTGGTTGGCAGTCCAGTGCTGAATCTACTACACCACACTAGCAGTTCAGTAGGTTATGCTTTGAGCTTGGAATGCCATCTCAAAGTTATTCGAAGTCACCAAAGGCACTTGAACAAAAGAGCAGAGGGATTTCATGTGTTAGTTTGGAAGGGACAGAGAACAATGGCAGGCCCAATAGCTGAGGTATTATTGATATAGAATATTGAGCAGTAATAGTGACCTAAATTAGAATAAAACAAAGATTATTGCTTCAAAGATGTAGTTGTTAAGACTTTGTGACTAGTGGAATATGAGGTTGATGTAGAAACACCAATTAAGAATTACTTCAAGATTTCACCCTAGAGTACTGAGGAAGGCAATGCTACTTTTCATTAACACAGAGAACCTCCCTGCTAGTAGGTTTGGGAAACAGGGAAAATATTGCATTTAACTTTCGAGCATGTGCATTTGACGGTGGCTGCAGAACATTGAAATGATATTTCATAAGAAATTGGATGTATATTACAGAACAGAAAGGACTCAACCTGAAGATAATATTTTTAGGAGCCATTAGTACACAGATGAAGGAGCCCTGGTAGCACAGTTGTTAAGCGCTCAGTTGCTAGCCAAAAGGTTTATGGTTAGAACCCACAAAAAAAGGATGTGACAATCTGCTTTGGTAAAGACTTATAGCCTTGGAAATCCTATGGGGCTATTTTATTCTGTCCTATAGTGTGACACTGTAGGAAAATCACTGGACCACAAGGTCATTTAAACCTCAAGGTCGGCAGTTCAAACTCACCAGCTGCTCCTATACAGGGTCGCTATGAGTCAGAACCAACTCAATAGCACTAAACAACAACAACAACATGGTGCCACTATGAGCTGGAATAGACTTTATGGCAATGGGCTTTTTGTCTCGTTGTTTTGTTTTATGAGTATACAGGTGATAATAGAATACACAGAAACAGATGAGCTTGCCTATAAAATGTGTAGAGAGAGAGAAGACCAAGAGAAAGTATTAAAAGGTGGGATTATGAAGATGATTCTGGCAAGGATATGCTGAGAAGAAGCAGTAAAGGAGGTAGGGAAAAAACAGGAGAAAGGACGGGGACTTACAGAAAATGGTGGAGGAAGAGGTCCTTTAGATGAGATAAAAATAGGTTATTAGATATTCCAGTGATAGGATCTCAGGTATACTTAAGGAAGGGAGTTTCTATAAATGGAGTAAGGTAGAAGCATAGTGACAGAGTGAAGGAATGGAAAATGAGATGGTTCATGTAGATGGGAAAATTGAAAAGCTTGTGGGAGAATTTCTCCCCACAGACCCATGGATCTGTCTCTTGCTTCAACCTTGTTTGGGCGGAACAGATCTGGTGACTCCCCACCTTCAGTCTCAGACTACCTCTAACCTCCTCTTGAAGCACAATCTCTTCTGTGGGACCATCTTCTTGGTTATTCCCTGTTACTGGGACCAGCTAAACACTGTTTTTTTTGTGTGTGTGTGGTTATCTCCAAATCTTTGACCAACCATGAGCTCTCAGATCCATCAGAATGAGTCCACTGAAGCAGAGGCCAGTGTCAACCGTCTGGTCAATATGCATCTTACATCTGCCTCTCACTGGGCTTTATTTCTATAGTGATGATGTGGCCTTGGAAGATGTGGGACACTTTTATGAGTTGGTGAAGGAGAAGTGCAAGGGTGCTGAGCATCTCTTGAAACTGCAAAACCAGCATGGCAGCCACAACCTCTTCCAGTACGCACAAAACCCATCCACTGTGAACGGGGAAGAACCCTGGATGCCATGAAGACTGCCCTGAACCAGTCCCTTTTGGATCTGCACACTATGGGTGCTACCCACACAGACTCCCCCACTTCTGAGACTTTCTGGAGAACTATTTCCTCAATGAAGAGGTAAAAATTATCAAGAGAATGGTCAACCACCTGACCAACCACCGCAGGGTGACCAGTTAACTAGGAAGGAGCCTGTGGAACCCAGCAACCTGTAAGGGACATTCAGTCTTACTCAGCCTTTCTGTCTAATCCTCACCCTCCAGCCATACAGACAGCATGACCACCACCTGGAACCCCTCTTCTCCCAAGTCAGGACCCAAAGAGAAACCACCAAACTTTCTTTTAAAGGAAAAAAGAAGCTTGTGAAAGAGAAGACATCGAAGGCATGTTTAAAAGAGGGTGCAGGGAGACAACAAACAAGATGGCAGATCGGGTGGACATGTAGTACAGAGCTCCGCCAACAACAACACAGAATACCCGACCAAGCAGGCTCAGGAGCTGGTCTCAGAACTCTGAACCACATATAAAGGAATACTTAGAAGGTTGGAAGGCTCACAGCTGGGGAAATTTGCGGCAGAAGCAAGAAATATATTACTTTCTAGTCCGGGAAGCTCGACTGCTCCAGGAGCCACCATCTTGGGTGAGACCACATGGGGGAAGGATTGGAGCGGCCACAGATGCCTGGCAGAACCGTGGAGATAAAGGTGTGGACATTCTTTTCTTTTGGTATCTGTTCATTGGTCCCTTGCTGTCTGTGCACCTACATTCTGGTGACTATAGGGGTTCTTGAGCTACTGGGCACCCCAGCCCCACCCTCGGAGGATTCTACTATGCATGCACACAGATCTCCTTGAAATTTAAAAAGACAGTTTCCAATTAAAACCAAATGGCCACAGCTGGCCCTGAACTGTTTCCAACTAGAAAAAAAGGCCTGAACGGGGATTGTGGAGAGGGACAAGCAGACAAAAGAGGAAATAGGACAAAAATTAAATCCTAAGTTGCATCAAAATGACCAATAGTGGAATCTTGAAACTTCTTAGGAAGAAGAGTGAAAAGGGAAGCCCATTGCCTGATCACATCTACCTGGAGGCATTCAGAAAGCATAAAAAATACCAAAATACACACCCATCTAAGTATTAAGTCCACAGATAACCCCTGAAGATGCCCAAAAAACAGAAGCAGATGACCATATCTGCACATGTCCAGAAACGAGGTAAAGTGACTGAGGCAAATGAGATGGAAGTAGACCTACACTCCATACTGGAAGATGGGCAGGCTTTGGAAATGCCTGATAAGGAATTCCTAAAAATGATTTTAAAAGGTATCAAAACACTATACAATGCAGTTGAGAAAAATAAGGAAGAAGTCAGAAAAGTGCTACAAGAACAATCAAATAAGATAAATAGAGCATTGGGAACAATTCAAAACCTATAGAAAGAAGTCCAAATGATTAATAATAGAATATCAGAAATGGACAATACATTGAAAGGGCAAAGGAATAGAACTGAAGAGATACAAGCCAGAACTACTGAGCTAGAAGATAAATCTCTCAACACTACTAAGATAGAAGAACAAATAAAAAACAGGATAAAAAAATCAGAAGAAGGCCTAAGAATCATGTTGGATAACATGAAGAAAAATAATAACATAAGAATTATTGGCATTCCAGAACAGGAACAATCACACAAGCCCAGAGAGGAGATAGTTGAAGAGCTT
>NW_006408658.1:9224035-9235476 GCF_000296735.1 Chrysochloris asiatica | reverse complement strand
ACTCCAGAGCACATAACAACAATAACAATAACAAAAGCAAGAAGTGACTGGCCTAGATTCAGAGGCTGTGGAGGAAGGTAGAGTCTCCACTGAGTAGTATCCAATCTGTCTGGGCAGGGCTGATAAAAGGAGATGGGGATAGGTATCTTGTGATACGGTGGTGAATAACTGTTATCAGGACTGACTGTGAAGGTTGGAAATGTGGAGGCAGACATTTTGTAGCAAAGGGATGGGAGTGATTGACTATGCAGTCTAGGAGCGGAGGTCTGTGGAAAGTGGGACGCTACCCAGAGAAGCAGTGACACCAGAGATGGAGGCAGAGACAACGACATGGAGAGATGGAGTGGCTGGGGACTTTAGACCCAGAGAGGGAGAGGGGCTGTTTGCTAACGACCAGGGGACAGGTTTGGTTGGTTGATGATCCATGAAGGGGATTGTAATCATGGGACTGGAATGATATATGATAGGGATGAATGTAAAGCTAATGTTCTTCCATGTAAAGTATCACAGAATTCACAATAAAACATTTAAAAAAAAAATGCATTGGCAATGTTTTCGTGAATAAGCCTGTGGCTTTCATATGGAAAACCAATCTGGAGGCCTTGCCCTGGAATGGAGGGGTCAGGGTGTCTTCAATAGAGCAAACTGGTCAAGCACATTTAGAGACTAAGAGCATTGTGCAAGGAAGCTGTGATAAGAGACTGTAGCAAGCTCTCTTCTAGAAGAAGTCAAACCTTCTCTCAAGAGAAGGCATACCAATTTATGAACATTACCTGGGGGATGACAGCTCAGCCAGGCCTCTCCTTCATCTTTCCTATGAAGAAAGACAAAAGCCTAATTAGGCTCACTTAAATTGAAAAGGATATCATTGGTGCAAGGGGAGAAAAGGCCATATAATCTCCATGTTGGCCATATGTTTAGACATGATCTAGTCAACTTCACATCCAATCACAGATTATTCTAAAACAATCAAACTTCATCTATTAAAGACCTATTAGTGGATAGTCTGTCTAATGACCAGATAGTCATTGGTTAAATGAATGTTTCTTTTCATTGACAGGAAGATAACTAACTACCTTTATTGCTGAACAGCTTTGAAATTTAAAGTTATTTTACATTTAGATATTTACTAGGATTATTGTGAAGAAAAGCCCTGTGCTAGGCATACAGCATTATTAATCCTCATAACAACTGAACAAGATATCTTTTATTATCCCCATGTTAAAAATAAAAAACTAAAGCTCAGTGTGACGTGACTTGTCCAAGGTCCCCTAGCTATGAAATAGGAATTGGAACATGGTGCTGGCACAGTAAGGTAAGTGCTCTTCCTAATACTGCAGTCTTTTTACAGGCTTTAGAGTGCACCTTCTCAGTCATCCTAAGGCTTTTAAGGTGTAATAGAAAGGACCTAGATTGAGAGCAAACCTCTATCGCTTATTAACTGTCTGATCTCAAACACGTTGTTTACTCTGATTCTGATCTTGCATTCTCCCATAGCCTGATGTTGTAGTTGTGTGTCATCATGTCGGCTCTAACTCATAGTGACCCTGTATAGGCTGAATGGCTGGTGGATTTGATGACCTTCTGGTTACCAGTCCAGTGCTTATTCTTTTTTTTTATTGTGAGCTGAGTGATAGTTTACATGGGAGAACATCAGCTTTACACCATTTCACTGCAATGATTACAATCTCCTCCGTGCATCATCATTCAATTGTATTTGCTTCCATTCCATTTTGTTGTTGTTGTTGTTTTGGGAGGGTGGGGAATATACACAAAAACACAGGAATACATAATGTAAGCAACCAAAGGGTACATTCTGCAAACCTGCCTCCTGGCTGCCAGCATTCAGTCCCTCTCTTTCCATGCATCTAGAGTCCTCAACTGCTCCCTCTCTCCATGTCCTCATCTCTGCCTCCACCTCTGGTGTCGCTGCTTCTCTGGATAAGGTCCCGCATTCCACTTATGCTCTTCTCCCTTGATAGTCTAGTCCTTATTCTTATGTCACCACACCTTAGCTCCATAGTGTGTGGTGGTACTCAATAAATGTTGAGCTTCTTCCTAATTACTTTATCTGTGGTATAGTAAACACTCTATTTTAACTCACCTAGTAAAGTGTGTGTTTTTTGAATGGAGGATGCTGTTAAAAATCCTTGTTGTTACTAGATGCTATTGAGTCGGCTCTGTTGTGCAACCCTATGCACAACAGCATGAAACACTGCCCAGTCCTGCACCATCCTCACAACTGTTGTTTGAGCCCATTGTTGCAGACACAGTGTCAATACAACTTGTTGGGGATCTTCTTTTACAGTGACACTACTTTACCTAGTGTCTTTCTCTAGGGAATGGTTCCTCCTGATAACATGTCCAAAGTATATGAGACAAAGTCTCACTATCCCTGCTTCTAAGGAGCATTCTGGTTATACTTCTTTCAAGACAGACTTGTTTGTTCCTTAGTAGTAAGAATGGTCCCTGAAGAAGGATATCATGCTTAGTAGAGAGTCAGCAAAACAGATGAAGACCCTGAATGAAATGGACTGACACATGATTGCAACAATGGCCTCAAACACAGCAACAATCATGAAGTTGGTACTGGACTGGGCAATGATTTGCTCTGTTGTACAAAGAGTTGCTATGAGTCAAAACCAACTCAACAGCACCTAACAACAACAGAAGTAAGATAGTTGCCATTTATCATAGTGCTATAACCTGTCAAAAGAACAAACAAATCTGTCTTGGAAGAAGCACAGTCAGAACACTCCTTGAAAGCAAGGATGGCAAGGCTAGGTCTCACACACTGTGTTCATGTTATCAGGAGGGAATGATCCCTGGAAAAGGACATCATGCTTAGCAATGTAGAGGCTCAACACAAAAGAGGAAGACCCACAACAAGATGGATTTGATACAGTGGCAAAAATGGACTGAAACATGACAACTGTGAGGATGGCACAGGACCAGGCAGTGTTTCATTCTGTTGCACAGAGGTTTGTTAAAAGTCAAAATGACTCTATGGCACCTAGCAACAATACCCATCCTGGTGCCTAGACTAATAACTGTAATAGGCACAATGTAGTTAATTAACACGTGTTAAATGAATGAAATGGAATGATGTGTATTCCCAATCACAAAATCAGCTTCTTTAAGTCAATGTTATTGCTGTGGAGTAGGTTCCTAATCACAGTGAACCTGTATATGGTTTCCAAGGAGCAGCTGGTGGGTTTGAACTGACAAGCTTGCAGTTAGTAGTCCGATGCTTATTCCACAGTGCCACAATTGTCGTCACTTACTGCATTGCAATACTCATCCTGGTGCCTAGAATAATAACTTAAGATGATCAATATGTTAAAGGAATTGTTTGCTTTGTGCCACCAATTACGTTGTCAACTTCTATGGATCACAAAGCACCCCTCAAATTCATAATATACCTGCAAACTCCACAAAACATCTACTACCGGCCCCGGTCATCTAATATGTTGCACCGCTCCCTGAAGAGAATTGTTCAATGTGCTCAACGGAGAGGTAAGTTCTAAGAATACAGAGATTTTCAACATCATCAATCAAAGACCCTGTGGTTGTAGTAGTCGTGGGTACTGGAATTTTTACAAATAACTGATGGCCAATAAATATCTGCTAAGTGACAACTGGGCCAAAGTCCTTCTGCCTCCCAGTTTTTCTTTGTCCAAGTCACTAGGCTGGTTCTGATGCTGGGAAAGCGCATACTTGTTCTCTTGATGTCAGAACAGCTCTTAAAATGATAAAATACAATCACCATGTGGTTTTGCGAATTGATGAGTAAGCCCTATGGATATCCTGAACCATGGCTGTGTTGACGCAAAGGCAACATTTGCTACCCGCCGCCTCCTCCTCCTCCCGGGTTTTGACTCTGGATTCACCTGAGTGCTTCCGCCCAGTCGCTCTGTATCCTCAAAGGCGCTGCCATCTTCAGCCCGCTTCCAACAGCCCGCCTCTTCCGACGACCCGCTTCCCCGGAAGTGGATCCCCAAAGGGGCGGTGGCGAGTGTGGAGAGCGGGTTTTACCGAAAGGTCTCCAATGAAATTATGTGGTGCTCCACCCCCGACTTCTGCGCATGCGCTCCACACGCCGGACGCGATTCCTGGGAGTACGAACTGGAAAACTCAAACGGCTGCTATCCGCGCCACCTCTAAACGGATGTCGTTGCGCAGGAGCGTGCATTTCGGTTCTCTTCTCCCTTCTGTCGGGTGAGCGCCGCGTCCTTGTGTAGATGAGTGAGGTCGGGTCTCCGGGGGTGCGTTTGAAGACTGCGCGCGCATGCGTCTTCTCCATTAAGTAGTTAAAGATCCTCGGGTGTCTGGGCCAAAGGAATTAAACCCGATTTCCCAGGCCTTTCTACTGCGTGCCTGCCTCCACGATTCAGCTACTTCTCACCTGCTCTGGTCTTACTCATTTTACTCATACTGAGACTGAAGCCTGAAGCCGGCATGTAGTGGGAGGTGTAATGAAGGAAGAGGACACTAGCATTTACTGAGTTTCTGTTGTAGCCCATCCACTTTTCAGTCACTGCTGTCCTTAGCTGCCATGGAGTTGGCTTCACTCATGGCAGCCCTAGACACAGCAAGAATCCGACCTTGGTGATCATGGGGTTTTCACTGTCTGATTTTTGAAAGTAGATGGCCAGGCTTTTCTTCCTAGTTTCTCTTACTCTAGGTTCACCTATGAAACTTGTTCCTCATCGTAGCAGCAGGAAAGCCTACACTGAAATTAGAATGGGGGCTGCACTTATGGTGCATTGGCTGGCAATCTACCAGGCTTCTCATAGGGAAGGTGAGAAATCGATCACTGAACCATCCTTGCCCCCTATTGTCGTTTTAATCCACACTTTAAATCTGCAAGTTAAAGTATGTTAATGAAGAAACTAAAAGATAGGATCAGAAGGTGTAAAGTCTGTATTTGAACCCAGATCTCTAGGCTGAGGGTCCAGGGTACTTTCCTTTAAAGCTAAGTTTGCCTCTTGCCTTTAAAGAGCTTACAATATATTTAGGGAGAGGAAGTATGAGCAGTAATAGAAATGATCATTTATTGAATTCTTTGAAAGTGCCCGGCTCCTTACCTGCATGATCTCATTTAATCTCAACAATCCCATGAAGTAAATACTATGTTTTTCAAGAGAGACTATAAATGATTTGGCCCAGATCACTCAGTGAGTTAACAGCAAAGCTGAATTTCCAACCTAAGTTTTGTTTTCAAAGACCGTTTCCCCCGCCACTTAGCTCTGGTAGCTTAGTGGTTACGAATTGGGCTGCGAACCTTAATGTCAGCAGTTGGAAACTACCAGCTGTTC
This sequence comes from Chrysochloris asiatica, assembly GCF_000296735.1. Classification (NCBI taxonomy): domain Eukaryota; kingdom Metazoa; phylum Chordata; class Mammalia; order Afrosoricida; family Chrysochloridae; genus Chrysochloris; species Chrysochloris asiatica. The sequence continues at coordinate 9,230,158 of NW_006408658.1, read as the reverse complement.
AGCGGGAGAAAGATGAGGCTTTCTGCTGCCATAAAGATTTACAGCCTCGGAAACACTGTAACAGGGTCGCTGTGAGTTGGAACTAACTCCACGGCACATAACAACACCACCACTTAGGTTTTACTACCTTCCATAACGACTCGACGGCACTTAACAACAACAACAACAATAATGACTCCAAGGCACATAACAACAACAAATAAAGCATATGAGTTTTGTGTAGTGCCATACAGTGCTTAATTTCCTCTTTCTCTCAGGATAAAAGTCAAACTCTTTGGGTCATGATCACACATTTTTTCATCTCTTCAGTTTCATTTGGTGCCCTGTTCTCAATCTGTGTTTGAGTAATACTAAGCTTTTCAGTTCGTCTCATATGTCACATTCTGCCTTCAGCTTGGATTTGCTCTTCCTTTGATCAGCAGTATTCTTCCCCAACTATGGCCAACTCCAAATATCCTGCAGATGTCTGCATAGAAATCACTTTCACAACTTTGTCTATGTTCCTAGTTTTAGCTACCTGTACATGTTGTTAAGTGCTGTCTAGTCGGTTTCGATTCATAGCGACCCTGTATAGGGTTTCCAAGAAGCAACTGGTGAGTTTGAACTGCCGACCTTGTAGTTCAAACTGCCCTTGAGGTCGTGCACTTTATCCCACAGTGCCACACCAGGACTCCTATCTATACATCCTATATAGTAAACTGCTTGTTTGCTTATCTGGATTGTAAACTCCATGAAGACAAACTCCATGAAAGACAGGACTGCCTGTCTTTGTCAGTCATATATCCTTTGTTCTAACAATACCTGATACTCAATAATCATTTGTTGAATGAATAAGACACACAGGAAAGAAATGAAGAAAGTGTTTTACTTCCTCTACAACCAGTCATTTGTGAGAACTTTGTGACAAATGGCTAAGGTCATTTCTTGTGAAAGCTCAGTTCCTTTTGTATGCTAACTTCTGCTGTGTGCTCTGAGGCAAATGGTCTTAGGTAAACAATCTGGACATCAATAAACTAGTGCATGCAAAGCCTCTAGTTCATCCAGGAAATAGGAACATTAAATTTTTAAAAGACAGTCTGGGCAAATAATCACCTCAGATTTTTGTATATTTGACAAAGTTTTCTCACTTATCTCACAGACTCATCTCTTACCCTGGCACATCCATCCACACTGAACTCCTTCCATTCTCCCCATGTGTTAGACTTTCCCCCTGTTTGGGAACACTCCCAAATACTAATCCCCAGGCATAAAATAAGGCCAGTAGGAGAAGAAAGACATTCATTCTTTTGGAGTGGAACCGAGAGTGTCTGTAGAAAGTGGAATGTTACCTAATTCAAATTTTATAAGCAGAATCATTGCTGGGCTAAGCCTTCTCACATTTTTATCTCACTGAGTTCTGTTCAAACCATTTTGCAGGCCTTCTCTCTGCCAGACCTAGTGCTGGGCAGAGGTGGAAACACCTAGGCAAATGAGGCCCAGTATCTGTCCTCAAAGAGCTTGTTACAGTCTCTTAGACAAGTAAACAGGAATCTCTGGTAGCATAGTGGTTATGAATTGGGCTGTGAACCTCAAGGTCAGCAATTCGAAACTACCAGCTGTTCCGCGGGAGAAAGATGAGGCTTTCTGCTCCTGTAAAGATTTATAGCCTCGTATACCCTGTACAGGATCACTATTAGTCGGAACCAATTCCACTCAACATAATAACAACAACAATTTATAATAGGGAGTCCTGGTGTGGTACTGTAGGACGAGCAGTTCAAACTCACCAGCCACTCCTTGGAAACCCTGTACAGGGTTGTTACTAGTGGAATTAATCCAACGGCACTTAACAACGATACTTAGAGGAACCTCATATATACCCTATCCCTGCTCTAACCTTGCCTGTCTTGATGTTCTAGAGCTTCTCCAAGATGTCAACCTCAGGCCCTCAAGGCCATACCTGGCAGGTGAAGAAGGAGGCTGAGGAAGAGGATCCTCTGGACCAGCTAATCTCCCGCTCAGGCTGTGCTGCCTCCCATTATGCTGTGCAGGAGTGCATGGCCCAGCATCAGGATTGGCGGCAGTGTCAGCCACAGGTGCAGGCCTTCAGGGACTGCATGGGTGAGCAGCAGGCAAGGCGGCGGGAGGAGCTACAGAGGAAAAAAGAGCAAGCCAGTGCTCACTGTTGACACCCCAAATCACCTATTCCCAGAGTACAGCCCTGCAGAAACCAGAACCCAAGGAAATCTTGGCGGAAGAAAGTCTAAAGAGTGAAACTGTGGGCCAAAAAGTGTAAAATTTGAGGCTAGTGTTGGGACTGGAATTGAGAGTCAGCTAACCACGGGTTTGGACATGATGACCATAAAGAGCTGTCATGTAAAACGATCTACCCCCATCTTGAGTCAGTGTGCCAAGAACTGAATGGATTTAATGAACATCTTAATTTAAAAAGTTTATGAACAGTCTAAAGGTAAATTGGTCACTTTCTCAGGTTTTCATTTATGCAGTCAGTCTAAGGGGAGGAAGAAAGCAAATGGGGAAAGTACTGAACAAACATTGAGTACCTGGTATATACCTTACTCTGCTAAATTAAGGCAGAGTCTGCCCTCATTATAATCCAGCTCAACAGGCACAATGTTGGCCTAATACTGAAAAATAGTATTTAACATTAAAATACAGATTTTTACCTTTTTACAGAACGGGCAATTTGTTAACCTTGAACTTGTATTCCACTTGATAATAATTTTCTGTAGCTGAATAATGATGCCGCTTTTCAGGGAGTTTTGTTCACCAAGTCTTAACAATTGTCATTTTATTTTCTTTCATGGAACTACGTTACCCACTCTGTTACTTCCTGCCTGACCCTTGTACAGCTTTGAGGTAGAGATGGTAACCCCTGCCACAGAAGCTGGACTGATAAGGAGGCTATGTGCTCATATTATCAACAGTAACAATAGAAGTCCAAATCTGAAATGTAGTAGGCTTTAAAATCTACTTTGAACACTTGTATTTTGAAGAAATGGGAAAGAGAAAAGAGGAAAGGATATGAGGAGCAGTTTAAAGAACAATCAAAGGCTATTTTAAGCTTACTAGGATATGGAATATTGATAGGTACCCTTGAGTCAATTCTGACTCATAGCAACCTTAGGTATACCAGAAAACTGCCCAGTCTGCCCTATCCTCAGTCATTCCTATGTTTGAGTCCATTGTTATAGCTACTGTACCAGCCTGTCTCCTTGAGGGGCTTCCTTTGTTTTGCTGATCTACCAAGTGTGATGTTCTTTTACAGGATATGGTGCTTGCTGATAACATGTCTAGAGTATGTGAGATTTGTGTTGCCATTCTTGCTTCTAAGGAACATTTTGGTTGTACTTCTAAAGTAGATATTTTGGGTTTTTTGGCAGTGCGTGATACATTCAACATTCTTTACCACACCATAATTCATAGGCATCAGTCCCTTGACTTTCTTTATTCATTATCCAGCTTTTGTATACATAAGGTAATTGAAAACACCATGGCTTGGGTCACACACAACTTGGTCCTCAAAGTGACATCTTTGCTCTTGAACACTTCTAGAAGTTTTTTTTTTCAGATTTATATAGTACAAATACATTATTTGATTTCTTGACTCCTGCTTTATGTATGAGCCTTGATTATAGATGCAAGTAAAATGAAATCCATGACAATTTAAATATTTTCTCCATTTATCATGATATTTATTAGCCTAGTTATGAGGATTTTTTTGGTTTGTTCAGGATGACCAGATATATATGTATGTTGTTTTTGAGTGTCATTTAGTCAGTTCTAACTCAGTGACGCTATATAGGGTATCTGAGGAATGCTTATCCTACAGCACCACACCAGATATATATACATGTTGTTAAGTGCCACTGAACCGGTTCTGACTTATAGGAACCCTGTATATAGTTTCAGAGGAACAGTTGGTGGGTTTGAACTGCCAACTTTGCAGTTCAAACTGACCTTGTGGCCCAGTGCTTTATCCATGCTAATGCCATACCAGGACTCTCTGTATCTTTGTGGGTCATGTGTTGTGTGCTCAGTGCTGTGAGTCATTAGAAGGAACAAGCAGTATTACAGGAGTGGTCAGCAAGGGTCTCAAAGAAGAAGAAAAGAATTAGTTAAGTTGAACTTTGAGAGATGAAGTTGTTCAGTGCCGTCCATCTGTCCCGACTCTTCACACCCCCATAGAGGGTTTCCGAGGACCCACTGGTGGGTTTGAACTGCCAACCTTCAGTTATTAGTGAAGTGTTTATCCTACAGTGCCAACACTTAGACACTACCTATTTTTAACATGTAACACAAAAGAATACCATCCAGAGTAAATAGAAAGTACCATGGCACTGTGGGTTAATGCACAGGACAGCAAAGTCCTGTTGAACCATAAGGGCAGTGGTTCAAGCTCACCAGCCACACCTAGGAAATCCTATATAATGTCACTATGAGTCAGAACTAACTTGATGGGACTTAACAACAACCTGGAAATCAGTAAGAAAAAGCCAACAGCCCAATAGAGAAATGAACAAGAATAAGTATGCCCCCAAATAAAGGAAAATTTATTGCACTCGCTAATGATCAAAGAAATGCAGATTTATAAAACTAAGTTATTAATTGGTTTTGCTCTGTGGTGCAAATTGTTAAGGTTGGCATCTTTTCTAACTATGTTGTTAAGTGCCGTCGAGTCGGTTCCGACCCATAGCGACCCTGTACAGGGTTTCCGAGGGTGTAAATCTTTATGGGAGTAGAAAGCCTCATCTTTCTCCCGCGGAGCAGCTGGTAGTTTCGAACCGCTGGCCTTAAGGTTCGCAGCCCGATTCATAACCACTACGCTACCAGAGCTCCTTCTATAAGGTTGGCAATTTGAATCCACCTAAGGAGCTCTGGTAGCGTAGTGGTTGCGAATCGGGCTGCGAACCTTAAGGTCAGCGGTTCGAAACTACCAGCCACTCTGCGGGAGAAAGATGAGGCTTTCTACTCCTGTAAAGATTTACACCCTCGGAAACCCTGTACAGGGTCGCTATGAGTCAGCAGCGACTCCATAGCACATAACAACAACAACAGAGGCATTTTGGATTCCTGTGTGGCACTGTGGGTTAATGTGCTGCACTGCAAAGTCCTTTTGAACTACAAGGTCAGTGGTTTATGCTCACCAGCCACTCTCTGGAAACCCTATACAGGGTCGCTGTGAGTTGGAACCAACTCGACAGCACTTCACAACAGCAGTGGCATTTCAGAAAACTGACCTGGTGATCTGTTTCCAAAAGTTCACTGCTTTGAAAACTTGATAGAGCGCAGTTCTACTGTGACACACTAGGAGCCCTGGTAGCATTGTTGATTATAAGCTAACCACAAGGTCGGTAGTTCGAATCTTCCAGTCGCTCTGTGGGAGAAAGATAAAGGCTTTCTGCTCCTCTAGAGGTCTACAGCTCCTTGGAAACTATATCCAGGGTCACTGTGAGTCAGAACTGACTCAGTGGCCCACAACCACTACCACAACTCTGACTCACATGAGGTCACAGTGAAACGGAATTAATTCAGTAGCAGCTAACAACTGTTGACAATCACCAATATTAGTGGGAACGGGAAGAAACAGGCATAGTCATACTAGAAGGGATCATAAATTAATAGAGTTAATTGAAGACAATTTTGGTGGGATATGTACATTTTAGAGATTGTGACAGTCTTATAGAAATCCTATTTTTATAAAATATATAAAGATTTATTATTTATAATATAGAATAAATTATCAAAATGTAAATTTCCAGCAATAAAGATACTTGATTGCATGTTAAAATATTTGACACCAGGAATGTATCTATTGATTTGTATAAATAGATTAGAAATAGTAAGTGATGGGGGTGGGTGGGTACTAGCAAAGAGGAAGGTTGGCAGGACATCCTAACTAGGAAGAATGGCTTCCAGAACAGTTAAATTGTTGTTGTTAAGTACCATGGAGTCGGTTCCGACTCAGTGACCCTGTACAGGGTTTCCAAGGCTGTAAATCTTTACGGGAGCAGAAATCCTCATCTTTCTTCTGGGGAACAGCTGGTAGTTTCGAACTGCCGACCTTGAGGTTAGCAGCCCGAAACGTAACCACGACGCTACCAGAGTTCCTTTGTTGTTGTT
>NW_006408658.1:9154719-9199674 GCF_000296735.1 Chrysochloris asiatica | reverse complement strand
TCTTATATCCTGCCATGAGTTCCAATAGTTTTCCTGCTGAGTCTTTGGGATTTTCTATGTATAGGATCATATCATCTGCAAATAGTTTTACTCCTTCTTTGCCAATTTGGATGCCTTTAATTTCCCTTTCTTGTCTCATATTTATAGCCTCAGAAACTCTATACAGGGTTGCTATGAGTCCAAACCAACTCAGTGGCACACATCAACCACCACCACTATATATACCTTTCAAGGAGCCCTGGTAGCATAGTTGGTTACACACTGGACTGTAAGCTCAGCAACCAGCTGAACTCCATAGGTACTTCATTAAGCTCTAGTTAATACTTCCAATAAAATATTGAATAGGAGTGGTGATATCATAGTCTGGTTCCTGATCACAAAGGGAATACTCTCAACATTGAGAGTAATGTTGGCTGTTGGATTTGACTATGCTCTTAATTATGTTGAGGAATTTCCCTTCTATTCCTATTTTGTTGAGTGTTTTTATTAGGAATGAGTGTTGGATTTTGTCAAATGCTTTTCTTCATCAATTGATAATGATGTGATTATTTTTTCCTTTGTTTTATGTGGAGGATTATACTAATTGTTTTTCTAATATTGATCCATCCCTTCATATCTGGTATGAATCCCACTTAGTCAGGATGCGTTTTTGTTTTGTTTTTATATGTTGTTGAATTCTCTTGGCTAGGATCTTGTTGAGATTTTTTGCATGTATGTTAATAAGGGACATTGATCTATAATTTTCTTTCCTTTTTAAGGATGTCTTTGCCTGGTATTGGTATGAGGGTTATGCTTGCTTCATAAAATGTATTTGGGAGTTTTCCATTCCTTTCTGTTTTGGAATAGTCTAAGTAAACTTGGCATCATCTCTTCTCTGAATATTTGGTAGAATTCACTAGTAAAACCATATGGGCCTGGACATTTTTGTTGAGAGTTTTAAAATTACTTGACCAATTTCTTCTTTTGATATAGATCTGTTCAAGTTTTCTACTTTAGTATGTGTTCGTTTAAGTAGGTCATAGTCTTCTAAAAATGGTTCCATTTCTTTTAGATTTTTAAATTCATTGGAGTACAACTCTTCATAGTATCTGATTATTAGCTTCTTTATTTCCATTGGTTCTGTTGTGATGTCACCCATACAATTTCTTATGTGTGCTGTCTCTCTCCGTTTTTTTTTTTTGTTAGATTTGCCAATGGTTTGACACTTCTTGTCTTGTTGATTTTGTCCATTCTTTTTCTGTTTTCTAATTCATTTATTTCTGCTCTAATATTTATTATTTATTTTATTCTGGTGACTGTAGGCTTACTTTGCTGGTCCTTTTCTAATTGTTGGAGATGCTGGGCTAATGGGTTGATTTTGCTTATTTCTTCTTTTTGAATGTGTCCATTTATTGCTACAACTGCCCTTGAAGCACTGCTTTGGCTATATCCCAAAGGTTTTTGCATGTTGTATTTTCATTTTCATCTGAGTACCACAAAGCAATTTTTAACTTACGGTTATGGTCAGACCCTAATTCTATCTAGAGGTTTTTTTCATATATAAACCCAAAATGTCCCCCTTATGACTTCTGCTCACAGAGAGCTGACATATATTATGATGCTCTTCTTCATTACAGGACTCCATGTCAGATTACTTTAAAGGATAAGTTCACTCTAAATGGTGAAATACTAAAGGGGAGAATGCTTTCCTGTTAAAGCATCAAACTAAGAAAAATAAAATCCCTTAAAGATACCCACAAACTGGGACAACTTTATAGCAGATTTTTATTAAACATAGGATACTCAAAGGAAAGTGGGGTTAGCTCAAAGTAAAGTAGTTGACAAATGGCAGGCACAGCTAATACCACGGGAGGCGGGGGCAGGGTGGCATGCCTGACAATGAGACTGGATATTTATGACATCTAAGAGCCACAATCTACCGCTTAACTTTACTATTTTCCTTAGCACTCAATATCACCAGTGCTGGCATGAAAGGGTCTACAACTTGGCCAACAATTCTTCCAGTTCTGGTCGAGCTTTGAACCTTCCCCTGAAGTCTTCTTCAGTGTGCTAGGAAGAAGAAAATATGTGAGAATTATTGTAGAGCTTTTTGTTACCCAAATATGCACAGCAACCAAAAAGGACCCATCAGCCAGTTCTGTAGAATGATTTACATTCAACTAACTTATTGAGACTCTAATATGTGCCAAAGACTGTATTAGGTACTAGTAATACAAAGCAAGAAGTCCTGGTGTGGTGCTGTGGGTTAATGTGCCACACTGCAAAGCCATTTGAACTGCAAGGTCAGCAGTTCAAGCTCACCAGCTGCTCCCTGGAAACCCTATACAGCGTCACTATGGGTTGGGACTGACTCGACAGCACTTCACAACAACAATGCAAAGCAAAACCAGACTTCCTCTCTGTCTTCAATAAATTCATCATTATTTGATGAGAGAAGACTGACACAGAAAGCATCAAAAGAGTGTAAATATCATAATAGAGGCACTAAAGAAAAAAGAGAGAGGAAATACAAATTTTCCAATTTACAATTGAGATACAAGTCACAGGAACAGAGATATTTGAAGTCAGTTTGACCAGTACATTCTCTCCCTGTACATAGATAGATCTAGGTGAAGTGAAAAAACAAACAAATAAAAAACCAAGCAGATGGCCCCAGATGAGCTGCAGCCCTGGGTGAGTTATGACAACCCCTGATGAACTATGAGAATTTCATCGGGAAACCGTATTCCTACTACCCTGATCGAGCACCGTCAGACTTTTTTTTTTTTTTTTTTTTTAACTTTTTATCGTGAGTTGAGTGAAGGTCTAAGGAGCAGATCATCAATTTTACATTGACCAAATCACATACTGTACTTTATTACATGCAGTTCCCTCCATGTACCAACAGTTAACGGCACTGATCTCTATTCACTTCACTATTGCATTCCTTCCTACGTCTCCTGCTACCTCCATCTTTCCTGTGCCAACCCTGCTCTTGTTGCATACTGTCTGCCCTGTCACCTATATCAACATGTGCCTGCCCTCTATCCATGGATAATTTTCCTTCTCTCTCCACTCCCCCAACCTAGATTGTTTCTTTTTTGTTTGTTTGTTTGAACAATGATATAATTCAGAGTTTCAAAGTAACAGTGGCACACACCCTTCCCACCTCTCATCCTAAATCCTTCACTGGGATCAAGTCTCTATCTTGAAGCATGAAGTTTGAATATGTTTTCATAATTTTTCTTTTACTTGGATATTGGGGATTATCTTGGGTCGTAGTTCATCCAGGGATGTAGCTCACCTGGTGTCATAGTTTATCCAGGGCCAAAGCTCTATATTGGACATTTGCTTTGTCTTTTGACATAGCTGACACAGCATCTTCATGAGAAGCAAACTCAACATCTGCTTCACCAGCTACTCTGCCATCAGGACCAATTTTAATGTGTACTCTCACAAGGTTGAGCAGTGAAAAAAAAGTTATGTCATCTCAGTAGCTCTGTAAGGTAATCCCGCATGTGCACACAGTGTCCTGTTGTGCTCTGGAACATAGAACCACCATCCCCATTATCTGCGACCAGACATTCCTGAAAGACAGTAACAGGTCTCTTCCAAATCTATCTGACCCAAATTCATATCCATCATTATAGCTATTAGCGTGAAGGCCTCCACCTAAGCACCACACTCATCCTTTCAAAGCCAGCTCCCCTGCCAATACTGTTGTACCTCGGTCAGCTCCAGGGCTGTCATAAGAACCTGGCCACTGCATGGCCATAAGTTTTCGAGGTGGATCATAGTGACTTCTAACTTCAGCTCAACTGATATTAAAGATTTTGATATACCTGTGATCTATTCTTTCCTTGTGTTTCCTTAGAGCCTTTTCAACTATTCTATGAAGCAAACTGCATGAAGACCTCCTCTGTACTCCTCATTCTCTCTCTCTTTTTTTAATGTTTTATTGTGAATTATGTGATAGTTTACATGGGAGAACATTAGCTTTACATTCATCCTATCGTAAACTGTTTCACTGCCATGGTTACAATCCTCTCCATGCATCATCAACCAACCAAAGGGTATACCCTCAAAGCCTGCCACCCCCCACTGGTCGTCAGCACACAGCCCCTCTCCCTCTCTGGGTCTAAAGTCCCCAGCTGCTCCATCTCTCCATGTCATCGTCTTGCCTCCATCTCTGGCATCACTGTTTCTCTGGGTAGGATTCCGCTCTCCACTCTTCTCCCTTGATGGTCCCAGGGACCTCCGCTCCTATTTTGCTACAAAATGTCTACCTTTACATTTCCAACCCTCACCATCAGTCCTGATAACAATTATTCACTATTGTATCACAAGAGACCTATTCTCATCTCCTTTCATCAGCCCCTCCCAGACAGATTGGAAACTACACAGTGGACACCCTACCTTGCTCCGCGCCCTCTGGATCTAGGTTCCCTCTTGAAAGCTTGTAAGCCATTCACTTTTTGTAAGCCAGTGACTCCTTTGTAGCCTCTCGCCCCCCCCCCCCCCATTTTGGGTAGCCAATGTCCAAGATGCCCATACCCATCTACTCTGTGTATGGAAGGGATGGGAATGATCCTCGCTATAAAGATTTGTTCCCTCTTTTGAGCTACTGCATCCATAGGTGTAGGTCAAATTCATCAAATTGTAACAGATTACTCTTTTATTCCTCCACTTCCTTCTTCTAGTCGAGTTCTCATCATCCAGCCATTGAAGCCAGGTCAAGTGGGTATTATCTGCAAGTGCGGGTGTTCTTATGCAGATGCCTTCTCTTTTTATCAGCTGTACGCTTCACTCTCCACTCTAGTCCTCTGTGGCTATGTCACTGACTCTGGGCCCAAGAGTCCCCAGGTCTTGCCACACTGTTGGCTGGCCAGGTCTCCACCCGGTGTATTCCTCTCTTGTAAGTCCACTGGTAATGTTATCCCATTTGGCACGATTTCTAGCCCTGATAAAACTGGACAATTTCTTCCTTGCTGCGTTCAAAGGGGAGTCCGCCAAGCTGCATAAAACCATCATTAGCAGTGTCGGGACTATTTAGACCAGTATGCTTCAACACCCAATCAATTTCAACATTGTTTGACTTGAATAATTCAACATATCTGTGACCCATAGTTTCTCTGTCTTTTTTCAGGGCCAATTTGACATAATTTTCTGATTCAAGACCAACAAAAGCCTTGCCACTTGGTCTGTCTTCTCTGGTGTCGATGAAATGAATACCTTGAGCCCCATTTTGAATTTTGCAGTCAGAAAAAACCACTGCACTTCATCAGTCGAGCAGGACCAGGGCAAACCTTCAGCACAAATCCCTCTCCAAATTTAGTGTCCAACATCATTGTCTTTAGAGGTCCTGGCATCAAAATAAGACTAAGAGGTGGTGATGAGCATCAGACATACATAGACTACTTTGGTTTGACTGAAAAAAAATCTCTTATTCTTCCTCTGAATCATTTTGTTTGAGCTATTTGTTTGAGCCATTCTTTTGTTTCTTCATGTGAGCTAAAATTGTCTGTTGTCTCTGGGGCATTGTAGGGTTGTTGTGTTTGTAAAAACTAACAGTGCAGTTGTTGGACCTGAAAAGGAGAAATCTCCAGGGGGCTCCTGCAATTCAAGGAGCTCACAAGTATTTGTGGAAGGGATGTGACAGCAGAGTTCCTGGTCGAGATGGAATGCCTATTGGCCTTGGTATAATCTATGTTCAGGGCACTCAATCCACAAGTAGTCTGTGGGGGCCCTTGATAGAGCTGGTTTCAGTGTCTGTTAGAACTATAGAGAAACTGAGGGCAAGTTGACTGGTGAAATGCTTGTCTGATGGCTCAGTGGTTTTTTTAAAACTGTTTTATTATGAATTATGTGATAATTTACATGGGAGAACATTAGCTTTACATTTATCCTATCGTATATCGTTACATTGTCATGGTTACAATCCCCTTCATGCATCATCAACCAACCAAAGGGTACACCCCACAAGCCTGTTCCCTGGTCGTCAGCACACAACCCCTTTCCCTCTCTGGGTCTAGAGTTCCTAGCTGCTCTATCTCTCCACATCATTGTTTCTGCCTCCATCTCTGGCGTCACTGTTTCTCTGGGTAGGGTCTCGCACTCCGCTCTTGTCCCTTGATGGTCCCAGGGGCCTCTGCTCCTGGCCTGTAAAATCAACCACTTCCTTCCTTTTGCTACAAAACGTCTACCGTTACATTTCCAACCCTCAGCATCAGTCCTGACATTAACTATTCACTATTGTACTACATGATTGCTATCCCCATCTCCTTTCATCAGTCCTGCCCAGACAGACTGGATACTACTCAGTGGAGATTCTACCTTCCTCCATGCTCTCTGGATCTAGGCTCCCTCTTAAAAGCTTGTAAAACAGTCACTTCTTGCCTTTGTAGGTCCCGCCCCCCTCCCCCCCCCTGCCATTTTGGTAGCCAATGTCCAAGTTGCCCATCCCTGTAGGGGGTGGGAATGATCCTCACTGTAAAGATTTGTTCCTTCTTTTGAGCATCCATAGGTGTAGGTCAAGTTCATCAAATTGTATCAAATTACTCTTTTTTTCCTCTTCTTTCTTCTTCTAGTTAAGCTCTGATCATCCAGCCATTGAAGCCAGGTCAAGTGGGTATTATCTGCAAGGTGTGTGTGTTCTTGTGCATATGCCCTCTCTTCTTATCAGCTGGATGCTTCATTCTCCACTGTAGTCCTCTGTGGCTATGTCACTGACTCTGGGCCCTGGAATCCCCGGTTCTTGCCAAATTGCTGACCAACCACAGGTTTCCACCAGGGTTCACAGGAGTGTATTGAACATGGTTGGACTTAGCGTGCAGCTTCATTGCTGTTTTTAACCTCACTTCTCCTTATCGGTGACCAATGTGGTCACCATTCAGAGCATGTGTCTGCTCATGTATTCCCATTGAGTCTTCATCTTAGAAGGGGGTTTGCCCTGAGGAGACCCGACTGCTTGCCTTGATGTCTCCTGGGTGAGCCACTTGCTTGTTCTTGTAGTAGTCAGCTGAACTGTCGTTATTGTTTTATATTTTTCCTGTCAGTCTTTCTTTCAAGAAGTATCTTCTGGTCTTCTAGCTGCTCCAGGCTGGTCTTCTTGTCCTTTCCAACAGAAATTTCTCACCTCAGAAGATTCTGGATGGGGTTCAGGATTCCACCTATGGTCTTATGTAATGCAAAGGAAGCCTCCTTCACTGGGCACATTGCAGCCGCATTTTAGGTATTCCAATCAGTTATAGGCAGAAGACAGACTTACAAGCTTTCTATGGTTCTATTTCTGGCTATTCCTTTCTTTCCCCTGGCTCAGTATGTTTTATAGGTCTGGAGCTGAGCCCAACTGAATCCAGGTACCTAAGTGGCACAGCTGGCCCCCCACCTCACGCTAGTGGTGTGGCTCCCAACCACAGGGCTCTGAACTCCCGGAGAGAAGGGTTTGTATTGGGGGTGAATGAAGGTAGGACTGGTCACACCTCTGGTCACCATGGGAGCATGGGAGAAAATAAGAAATTTCAACTTTTCTGTTGCCCGTGCGAATCTGCTCTGCCAGACCTTCCTTTGCTGCCAAAGTTGCTCAAAAGATGGTTGAGTCTTGTCTGGACAGCTGTTCATCAGTCAGTTTCCCTCTCTTGCTGTCCCTGCTGGGCTTCTCCTTCCAGCAAGCATTCCATCCAGCTCTCTGACCTTTCTTCTGAAGTTTAGGGTGGCAGAATTTTTATCTGTATCTGTTTTATTTTGTCTTTCATATCTTTGTTGTAGAGGATCTGCGTGGTGCATCTGCCTAGTCCACCATCTTGCTGGAAATCTCCTGTATATTAATCTTAAACCACATTATTTCTACACTACTGTCCTGGTGTGATGCTGTGGGTTAATGCGCTAGACTGCAAAGTCAGTTTGATCTGCAAGGTTGGTGGTTCAAACTCACCAGCCACTCCTCAAAAACTTATACAGAGTCACTATGGGTCAGAACTGACTCAATGGCACTTAACAACAATAATAACAACATTGCCTGAAAGAATTTGGGGCCTAGCTTCAGGATGAAGTCAGCTCCTATGGCCCATAAAGCATCATCCCAGATGGCTCAAATGAGCCAAAATAATAATAACCTTGTGTCCCTTTTCTGGTTACTAGCAAAACAAAATCAAACACATTTCCCAGATGTTTCTAAAGCCACACAATTCAGACACTCTTAGCACCCCCACAGCTCAGTCCACATTTTGAACACATGTAGGTTCCCTGGAGCTTCTTTTTACACAAATACCTACCTCTTTCACTAACAACTTGACTCCTTCAGGAAGATTGGTTCGGATTATCTCCAAGAAAATCTCTGCAAATGTAGCACTCAGACCACTGATCTGTGAAAGGAAAGGAGATGCTACTCAGGAAGGGTCCTAGAAGCCAGACGACTGGGCAGACATGGCATAGATTCAAATGCCAACTCCAGCAGTTAGAGACTTAGATTGGAGCTGGTTTATGACCCCTGCCTTTACAGGATATCTCTTGGTGTCTGCCAATCTCTCCTCCTATAGGAGATGTCATAATTGCATCAAGAGGTTATCAAGTCCAGTCTGATTTTCTGATTCAACTCAGGTTTACCCACATACTGCTGGGAATCCTATGGTGAATCAGGTATGTAATAAAAGGATCTTCAGGTACAAGAACAAGCAAGCTGTTTGCCTGGAACCCATCAAGTCAAGCCATCAAGGCCCTTCAGGACAAACCCCCTTCCAAGACTGAAACTCAAAGGTAACACATGATCAGAGTTGTAAACTTGCTGGTGACCGTGTTGGTCTACTTGTGAGTGGAACTGGGAGAAAAGCTGTAATGAAGACATGGGCTGAGTTCGACTATGATCCATAAATTCCTGTTGACCTTGATGAGAGAGAGAAGAGGAAGGGCTGGTTGATTCAAAGTTTGGGGAGACTTGGGAACTCCTGAGCCCATGGACACTGACGTACCACTGTGGGCTAGAGCTGAAAGTGAAGCACCCAGCTGATATAAAGTGGGGAGAGGTGCACAAGAATGCCCAAACTTGCAGATAATACCTATTTGAAGATGAAGAGGCATAATAGTATTCAGGGGAATTAAACAGTATTTCCACATGTGGTATACTGGATTACATACTGGGTGGCTAATCACAATGTCAGCAGTTTGAATCCACCAGCTGTTTCACAGGAGGAAGTGTTTTTGTGTACACACACAAAAAAAAGTAATATAGGCAAATATCGATGGTACATGAAGAGGATTATAATACTTGCAATACAACAAAATACAATTGGTTGAATGCAAAACTGATGTTCTGCCATGTAAACTATCACTAAATTCACAATAAAAGCTTTAAAAAAGTGAGGCTTTCTGCTCCCATAAAGATTTAGAGCCTCAGAAACTCTATACAGGGTCACTAAGAGTCAGAAACAACTGGATGAATGGGATGTGAAGAGGAAAAGCACAAGAACTATAAAGGTGCTTGAGTGCTAACCTAAAGGAGTCAAACTTTATCCTATAGGCCTCAGTGCATGATCTGTCATAAGCTGTACCAACTATAAATTATTCCTAATACTATTTAAGAACCAAAGTTTATAAGTAGTTATTTTAAAAATCAGCATGAATCTAAGGTATTTGCTGCCTTAATACTCTGCTGATTTCCTTACTGATGTTATTTGAAAGGCTCCAAAAGGGGTGATGTCCATACCCATTGCCACTGAGTTGATTCCAGGACAGACAGAACTACTCCACAGGGTTTCCAAGGCTACAAATCTTTACAGAAGCAGATCGCCTCATCTCTCTCCCTTTGAATGGCTGGCAAATTCAAACTTCCAACCCTTTGGTTAGTAGCCCATGCTTATCCTTTTGTGCCACCAGGGCTCCTTCATGTCCACACAATGGAATATTATTTAGCAATACCATGGAAGAGGTATTGATATGTGACAAGGGATGAATCTTGAAACAATTATGCTAAACAAAATAAACCTGACACAAAGGGCCATGTATTGCATGATTCATTTTAATTGAAATACTCAGAAAACTCAAATTCATAAGGACAGAAAAGCAGAATAGAGGCTACCAGGGGCTGCAGGTAGGAAGTATTGTTTAATGGAAATAAAGTTTCTGTTTGAGATGACAGGAAAGATCAGGAAATAGATAGCAGTGATGGTTGTACAACATGGTATACTCAAAAATAGTTGAAATAAGAAATTTTTTATCATGTATATTTTATCACAATAATAGAAAAGAAAATGAGCAGAGAGAATTAGGAGAGGTAAATTCATCTTGAGTTTCTCCCAGAGTACCTACCTGAACTACTCGCTCATGGGTGGTAAGGACCGAGTCCAGGAACATTTTGTTACCTTGGTCCTGCAGCCGCAACACCTCCATGGTTTTCGTAGGCAATGCATAACTGTGGGAAGAAAGAGTCAGCTGTTAGGAGGGTTCCCTTAAGCCAGCAGCAACAGCAGCAACACTTTACCACCACTTCAATCAGGGCAGCCCCTGGGTACAGCCATGTAGTAGCTCCTGGAACCCAAAGGAAGCCAAGCTAACTATGAGTTTATTTACAACCAGGAGTAAAGTAAACAGATCTCTTTAAACCTCCTCCAGAAATCTCTAAACTCCCTGAGAAGAAAGCCATGTCTAATGTCATTCTGTATCCCCAATAATCCCTACTACAATGATCTGAATAAAACTTGGGTGATTAATAACTATTTGTGGCTATTGAAGAATAGTGAGGTCTAAAAGACTTTGACTCATTAGACATGCTTTAGAAGCTAACCATGGGCACGTCAACTCTTCTGGAAAACTGAGGAATCAAACGTAATTGTTCTAGAGTGGGGTTTCTCAACCTCAGCAGTACTGATATTTTGGACCAGGTGCTTCTTTGTTTGGGGGCTGGCCTATGCACTGTAGGATCTTTAGCAGCATCACTAGTCTCTATCCACTGGATGCCAGGAATACCTTCCTCCCTCCGTGGATGCAATCAAAACTGACTTTGTCAACCGTCCCCTGGCAGTAAAACAGCTGAAAATATCTACTAATAGTTACAATATGTTGGTGGAACCCCAAGACTATGGCCCTTGGTCATCTTTCAGGCCTGGAACTGAACTCACCCCCATAATTCAATTTTAGCCCAAACAATAGTTAGGTACATAGGGGAAACAGCAATATTAGTAAGGCATACATATGACAGAATGGTCAAACATTCGAGATCAAAAGGACTGCATTTACCTAAGGACAAAAATTCAGAAAGATGGAGAAAGAAGGAAAAATGGAGACAAGAAGGAAGGAAATGGGATAAGTAATATTTACACTGAGGAGATTGAAACCGACATAAAGCAAAGTGTATTTACTGAATGTAAAACCACTGATCTGCTCTATAAACCTTCACTCAATTAATAAAAAAAATTTTTTAATTAGAACGTGGAATGTATGAAGTATGAGTCTAGGAAAATGTTAAGTTGGCAAAAATGAAATAAAATGCATACGTATTGATATTATAGGCATTAGTGAGCTGAAATACACTGGTGTTAACCATTCTCAATTGGACAATTATGTGGCCTATTATTCTGGGAAAGATAAATTGAAGAGGAATGACATAATGTTCCTCATCAAAAAGAACATCATCAACAAGATCTATCCTGAAATACAATGTTGTTAGAGATAGATTAATATCCATATGCCAACAAGGAAGAACTGGTACGGCACTGCGTATTAATGCACTGGATTGCAAGGTCAGTTTGAACAACAAGGTTGGCAGTTCAAACCCACCAGCCACTCCTTGGAAACCCTATACAGGGTTGTTATGGGTCGGAACTGACTCAACAGCACTTAACATCGACAACAAAGAAAACTGACGACAACAAAGAAGACAGAGAGTCCTGGTGTGGTGCTGTGGGTTAATGTGCTGAACTACAAGGTCGTTTGAACTGCAAGGTTGGCAGTTCAAGCTCACCAGCTGCTCCTCATTCAGGTTACGAAATGGAATGCGAACCACAAGGTCAGCAGTTCAAAACTACCAGCTGTTCCACAGGAGAAAGATGAGGCTTTCTGCTCCCATAAAGATTTACAGCCTCGGAAACCCTATACGGGGTCACTATGAGTCGGAATCAATTCCATGGCACATAACCACCACAAGTCAGAACTAACTTGATGGCACCTAACAACAACAACAACAAGGAAGACCAGTTAATATGACCACTGTTCAAATTAACACACCAACTACTAATGCCAAAGATGAAGAAAGTAAAGATTTTTTTTTACCAACTTTTGCCATCTGAAATTGATCAAATATAAAATCAAGATGCATTAATACTTACTGGTGATTGGAATGTAAAGCTGGAAACAAAAAGGGATCAATAATTGGAAAATATTCTGCATGTAAGGCTGACTAAAGTGAAATTTCTTCATTTTTGCCACTAAACATGCATTTATTTATTCTTCATGACTTACTTCAGTTAGATTCCACTAATCTGTTTAGTCAAACATTCAACAAAAATTAACTGGGAGCCTGTTCGATCCCAGGAACTCTGGTAATACAGTTGATGCTTTTAAGGAACTAATTAAGAGTGTATTGGAGAGCCAGGTAAGTACACAGATATCTGCAATACAGTTTGACGAGGACAATAAAAGGTGTGTACTCCATGGGACTACCAGCTGCTCCGCGGGAGAAAGATCAGGCTTTCTACTCCCGTAAAGATTTACACCCTCGGAAACTCTGTACAGGGTCGCTATGGGTCGAAACTGACTCGACGGGACTTAACAACAACAACAACAACAACTCCATGGGAGAACGACGTGACTTTGTTTCCATAAAGAATTACAGCCCTGAAAACCCTATGCCCTGTAGGGTCATATGCATTGGAAGTGACTCAGTGGCAATGAGTTTACTGAGTATTATAGGAATACGAGAAAGAGAAATGGAGCTCAGGGAATGCTTCACAGCTGAGGTAGTGCTTTCCCAAGACACAGGAAATTGAGCACAGGGTTTTGCCTAGGGGATATTCCAGGAAAGTGCAGCAACATCTACAAGAGGAAGTGTGAGAGGCTCTCAAAGAGAACCAACAGAAAAACAGACATAATTTGTTAAAGAAATACTGGGAACTCAGGTTATTTCCAAGTGGAACAGGCATTTGAGTGGTAAAAGTATAGGTAATTTTTCTTTAGCATCTTTACACTTTTCTGTGTTTTCTAAAATTTTGGCAATAAATACTCATATAACTTGGATGATTCCACAGTAAAAGCAGTAAGGAAGAGGTGAAATAATTGAATTTCAAGAACCAAACTGCTGGGGTGCCAGGGAACTTAGAACTTGTGGACTTCACGAGATATATTATTCCTCAATTTTTAAAGATGTAACTGGATTTTGTAAAAAAAAAAAAAGATGAAAAAGAAGAAAGAGTAGCTTCACGGAGAGTGATGTGGGCTTTTAATCTCTGTGGAGCACAGGGGTTGGGTCAGTTCACTCTTCAGACACAGACGCTTCTTCCACATGAGAAAGATTTCCATATCCCCAAGCATCTTGTCTCCTGGGTGAGTTGCAGCTGCAGTAAGGCAAATCATTTTCAGAAAAACAGCCGCCACGCTGCTTTCCTGCCCAATTTCATCTCAAGGTTAAGGATGCCACCATCCCTCCCCTCAATTCCCAGAGGAAAAATAGAACAAGATGAAATGAAAATCAGAAGAAAAGAGAATCACTTCATCTTTGAAAATCTGGGCAGTGAGACTACTTAGACATATGATGGTCTGAAAACTTCAATCAATGCAGAGAAGTGAGTTGCTAAAAACAGACATCTCTTGAAGCTCTATTAAATTTGGACCAAAGCTCCAGGAAAGTGGCAAAAAGCAGCAAATTCATTTAGTTGTTCTAGGAACCATGTCTATCTATGCTTGTTAGGACTCAATCCATGTGAACAAATATTTATTCATTGCCTATAAGTGCTAGGCGAGGCCCTAGGGTTAGATCACTAATGAAAACAGACACTTTTAGAGCTTAAAGTCTAGTAGAGAAGACCAATGCTAGTTAAAAACTTATAATGGTAAGGAGTAAGTGATATGAAAGAGAAAATTATATATGCTTTACTTCTCATAAGTAGATAACCTAACTTAACGGGGTTCCCTGGAGAAGTGATGGAGTCTAAGAAAAAGAGTTGGTTGAAAGGGGAAGAATATTCTAAACTTTAGAGAGCAGATGTAAAGGTGGGAAAGAACAAAAACAAAGTCAATGTGCCTGGAAGTAGAAATGACAGAAATGAGATATGACAGAAATGTGAGTTAAGGCAAGAGAGGAATACCCAGGCCATGGGGTACCTTGTTGTTGTTAAGTGCTGTGGAGTCAGGTTTGTGAGGAGCAGCTGGTGAGTTTGAACCAATGACCTTGTGGTTCAAACCAACCTTGAGGTCAAGTGCTATCCTATCATGCCACACCAGGACTCCATGGGATACTTAGCAAGTTATAAGGAACTTTAATTTTGATCCTAAGGGGATGGAAAGCCATGGGAGGAATTTAAACAGGAGACTGACATAATCATATTTCCATTCTAGGAAGGGCACCTAACTGCCATGTAGAAAACTGGTTAGAGGAAATTGAGAATTGAAAAAAATGGTATCAAATTCAAACCTTGCATTTATTAAGTGAGTGACTATGGGCATATCTCAATAATAATAACAATAGTAGCCCACACGTTACATATTTAAGTCCCTTAATTTTAACTACAACCTTTTTACCTAGGCATTTCCATTAACTTCATTTTACAGATGAGGACACCAAGGCACAAAGAGATTAAGTAAACTACCCAATGTCACACAGGAAGAATGTAGTAGAGCAAGAGTAAACCCTAGGCAGCCTGACTTGAGTTCATGCTTTGATCTACTATGTACAGGGTGCTTTTCTGAATTAAATATATACCAAAAAATGATTTAGCAGATGGCTTGAATGACAGTAGGTATCCAAGTGTTACTGCTTTTCTACCATCACGCAGGGCTTTTTATGGACCAGTTATAATGAATAGCATCTTTTCAAAGGGTCCTTTTGAATATTTAAAGCAGTATTCCAGGGAGCTGACCCACTGTAGATATGATAGTAACATTCTGTATATAATATTTAATGCCTCTTTGCTAACAAACCCTTTTGAGACATTATAACCCCCAGCTCCTGCCAGCTGAAAAAAAAAATCTTCATTCATTATTAATAACAAAACTATTCATCGTGTTTATAATATGCCAGTCTCTCTGCTAAGTGTTATTATGTAATATCTTATTTAATTTTAAAAATTCAGTGCAACAGGAAAAATTACCCTTCCTACTATACAGATGAAGGATCTCTGATAGCGTAGTGGTTACGAATCAGGCCGCGAAACACAAAGTCAGCAGTTCGAAACTACCAGCTGTTCCGTAGGAGAAAGATGAGGCTTTCTGCTCCAGTAAAGATTTACAGCCTCGGAAACCCTGTACAGGGTCGCTATGAGTCAGAACTGACTCCACGGCACATAACAACAACATTATGCAGATAAGGATATTGAGGTTCAGAATTTTTCAAAGTAATAAAGTTAGTAACTGGCAGAGCTGGAATTTGAATTGAATGTGGGCAGTTTGATTGTAGAGCTTGTACTTTTAACACAACTTGGTACTCAAAGTATGGTCCAAAGACAAGCATAGTGGGTAAGAAAGCTGCTTGTTACAAATCCAAGACAAGATGAGTGACATTCAGCAGTCACTAAACACAGTTTTACATATTTTGGCATAATCTGATATTTCTGCAGAGTGATACTTTGAGAATTATTGCTGTAAGTTATATGCCTTTCTGCCTGTTTGAGCTGACATAACACGTTATCGTCCACAAGGAGCACTGATGGCACTATGGGTTAGTCAGTGGGCTGTTAACTTCAAGATTGGCAGATCAAACCCACCAGCTCCTACTC
The DNA here is from genome assembly GCF_000296735.1 of Chrysochloris asiatica. Lineage (NCBI taxonomy): Eukaryota > Metazoa > Chordata > Mammalia > Afrosoricida > Chrysochloridae > Chrysochloris > Chrysochloris asiatica. The sequence goes on along the minus strand of NW_006408658.1, from coordinate 9,183,778 downwards.
AAGAAAAAGGTGAGGCTGTCTGTTCCAATAAGGATTCACACTCTCAGAAACACTATGTAGAGTTACTATGAGTCGAAATCAACTTGATGGCAGTGGAATGTTTTTTTTCTTCGCTATCATCTTCCACATTATAATTTTCAGTGTGTGTGTGATATGTATATGTATCTGTACTCACTGATATATGGGTCTATGTCAGATTCACCTTAGTATTTCTAACCCTGAATGCCTAGCACAATGCCCATCCATAGCAAGCCAGGGCCTCTATAATTAGGTTTTTAATTAATTAATTAAAACACATTCATTAAACTTTAGAGAAAGTATACCACACAACTGAATTGTGTAGTCATATTTCAGATACTGTGGCAGATGACTAAATGTTCCCTGTGTGGCAGGCCTTGTGCTAGGTGCTGAAGAACTAAAAAGTATAGTCCTCTGGAATGAAAGTCTGGGGGTAGGGGGAAGGAGGTACTGATATATAAACAGATCAAAACAACCCAGAGCACTAAATGTCATAATAGAGGTGTATTGCCAACTGCTGAAAGAGCAACCAACTCTCTGGCCTATCATAAAAAGAAAAAGTGCATCCTTAGGCTTCAAGCAAGTGTGGTACCATTGTCTATGAGAGTTAAAGTCACAGCTTATTATCAAATCTTCTAAAGAGCACTTTTAACACAGTTACAAAAGCTTCAAATTTGGCTAAGAACTATAATAAGACCCTATATAATTACACTATCACTCTTTTGTCAGTTTGTCATATTGTGGTGGCTTGCTTGTTGCTTTGAATCTGGAAGCTATGCCACTAGATTTTAAATACCAGCAGGATCATCCATGGTAGATAGGTTTCAACAGAGCTTCCAAGACTAAGACAAACTAGGAAGAAGGAGAGGCAACCTGTGTCTGAAAGGTTAGCTACTGAAACCTTATGAATAGCAGCAGAAACTGCTCCTCAGGTTGGAAGACACTCAAAATACTAGGAAAAGAGCTGCCTCCTCAAAGTACAGCTGACCATAATGACATGAATGGAGTAAAGCTTTCTAGACTTTCATTTGCTGATGGGGCACAGCTCAAAGTGAAGACAAACAGCTGCAAACATCCATTAATAATTAGAACATTAAATGTATGAAATATGAGTCTAGGAAAATTAAAAGTTGTCAAAAATGAAATGGAACACATAAAGATCAGTATCTAAGGCATTATTGAGATACAATGGACTAGTAGTGGCCATTTTGAATCCCACAATCACATGGGTTATGCTGCCTGTGATGGAGTATTATCCATATGCCTACAAGGAAGACCACTACTATTCAAATTTACACACCAACTACTAAAGACAATGATGATGAAACTTAAGAATTCTACCAACCTCTTCAAGGCGCTCTGGTAGTGTAGTTGTTATGAGTCAGGCTGCTAACCTCAAGGTCAGTAGTTCAAAACTACCAATTGTTCCGCAAGAGAAAGATGAGGCTTTCTGCTCCTGTGAAGATTTACAGCCTCAGAAATCCTGTACAAGGTCGCTATGAGTTGGAACCGATTCCACAGCACATAACCACCAACCACCACCAACTTCTTCAATTTGAAATTGACCAAATATACATTCATAGTGCATTGATATTTACTGGTGATTGGAATAAGAAAGTTAGAAACAAAGAAGAAGAATCAGTAGTTGGAAAATATGGCCTTGGTGACAGAGATGATGCTGGAGATGAGCATGACAGAATTTTGTTTTGTTGTTGTTAGGTGCCATCGAGTCAGTACCAACTCATAGTGACCCTATGCACAACAGAACTAAACACTGTCCGATCCTGGGCCACCCTCCTAATTGTTACCACACTTGAGCCCATTGATGCTGCCACTTTGCCAATCCATCTTGTAGGGGGTCTTCCTCTTTTTCTCTGACCTTCCACCTTACCAAACATGATATCCTTCTCCAGTGACTAGTCTCTCCTGACAATATGTCCAAAGTATTTTGTTAAGACTTATTAATTGCAAATACCTTTTTAAAACAACAAAGGACCTAACCAGATGGAATACACAGGAATCAAATTGACTGCTTCTATGAGAAGAGATGGAGTCCTGGCGTGACACTGCAGATTTATGCACTAGACTGCAAGGCTGGTTTGAATAGCAAAGTTGGTGGTTCAAGTTCACCAGCTGTTCCTTGGAAACCTTATACAGGGTCGCTATGAGTTGGAATCCACTCAATAGCACTTACCAGCTACATAGGAAGAAATAATGGAGAAACTAAATATTATCAACCAAAACAAGGCCAGGGGCAAACTTTGGAATAAACCCTCAATTGCTCATAAACAAGTTCACACTGTAGCTGAAGAAATTAAAACAAATTTACAAAAGCCAAAACATATATCCTACCTGAATTTAGAGACCATTGAAAAACGGATTTGATCCATTAGACACTAATGCTCATACACCAGAAGAGTTGTGGGATAACATCATAGAGTAAGACAGCAAAAGGGCATTAAAAAGACAGGAAAGAAAGAAATGAAAAAAATGGATGTCAGAAGAGACTCTGAATCTTGCTCTTGAGCATCAAAAAGCTAAAGTGAATGGAAGAAATGTGGAAGTAAAAGGCTGAACAGAAAATTTGAAAGAGCAGTTAGAGAAGACAAAGTAAAGTGCTATAAGGAAATGTGCAAAGACCTGGAGTTAGAAAATCATAAGAGAAGAACACACTCAGCATTTCTCCAGCTGAAAGAAGTGAAGAAAAAAATTCAATCTTCAACTTGTAATATTGAAGGACTACTGTTGTGGTGCTGTAGGATAAGCACAGGAGAGCTAACTGCAAGGTTGGCAGTTCAAATGGACCAGTCGCTCCTCAGAAACCCTTTACATAGTTGCTATGAGTTGGAACCAACTCCGCAGCATATAACAACAACAAAACTATGGCCAAAATATTGAATGATGCATAAAGCATCAAAAGAAGACGAAAGGAATATGCAGAGTCTCTATTCCAAAAAGAAAAGGTAAGTATTCAACCATTTCAAGAGGTAGCATATGATGAAGAACCAATGGTATTGATACACTGAAGGCATTGGCATAAAACAAGGTTTCAGGAATTGATGGAATACAAATTAAATCTTTTAACAAACTAATGCAGCACTGGAGGCACTCACTCATCAATAAGACAGCTACCTGGCCAACCAACTAGAAGAGATTCATATTTGTGCCCATTCCACAGAAAGGTGACCCAATGGAATGTAGAAATTATTGAATGATATCATTTATATTGCTGCTGTTGTTGTTGTTAAGTGCTGTTGAGTCGCCTACGACCCATAGCGACCCTGTATAGGGTTTCCAAGGTGCAGCTGGTGAGCTTGCACCTCCGACCTTGCAGTTCAAATGGCTTTGCAGTCTGGCACATTAACCCACAGAGCCACATCAGGACTCCATCATTTATATTACATACAAGTATAATTTTGCTGAAGATAATTTAAAAACAATTACTGCAGTATACTGACAGAGTTGTCAGAAATTCAAGCTGGATTTAGAAGAGATGTAGAATGATGGACATAATTGCTGTAGTCAAATGGAGCTTGGCTGAAAGCAAAGAACACTAGAAAGATGTTTACTGTGCATTATTGACTATGCAAAAGCTTTTGACTGTGTGGATCATGACAAACTATGGATAAAATTGTTTAAAATGGATATTCCAGAACACTACATTGTGTTAATGAGGAGCTTGTACATAAACCAAGAGATAGTTGTTGAAACAGAACAAGGGAATGGTTGTTGTTGTTAAGTGCCTTCGAGTCGGTTCCGACCCATAGTGACCTTGTACAGGGTTTCCGAGGCTGTAAATCTTTACGGGAGCAGAAACCTCATCTTTCTCCCACGTGATGGCTGGTAGTTTCGAACTGCTGGCCTTAAGGTTCACAGCCCGATTCGTAACCACTACGCTACCAGAGCTGAATGGCAAATGGTTTAAAATCAGAAAAGGTGTGTGTCAGAGTTGTATCCATTCACCATACTTATTTATTCTGTATGCTGAGCATACACTCCAAGAAGCCAGATTGTATGAAAAAGAATGTGGCATCAGCATTGAATGAAGAGTCATAAATAACCTGTGATCTGCAGATGATACAACTTTGCTTGCTGGAAGTAAAGAGGAAGACTTAAAAAATGGATCACAACTCAATGTAAAGAAAACAAAAATCCTCACAACTGGAGCAATAAATAACATCATGATAAAGAGAGAAAAGACTGAACTGGTCAAAGACTTCATTTTGCTTGCATCCACAACCAACATTCATGGAAGCAGCAGTCAAAAAAATCAAATGACATAATGCCTTAGACAAATTTGCTGTATAAGACCTCTTTAAAGTGCTCAAGAGCAAAGATAACCAGTTTGAGGACTAAGGTTTGCCTGATCCAAGCCATGGTATTTTCAATAGCTTCAAATTCATGTGAAAGTTTGACAATGAATAAGGAAGACCATAGAAGAACTGATACATTTGAATTATGGTGTTGGAAAATAATATTAAAAGAAGAACAAACAAATCTTTCTTGGAAGAATTACAGCCAGACTACTCCTTAACAGAAAGGATAGTGAGACTTTGTATCTCATACTTCAGTCATGTTATGAGGAGGGACCTGTCCCTGGAGAAGTACATGATGCTTGTTAAAGTGATGGTGGTGGTGGTTATGTACTGTGGAGTCAGTTCTGACTCATAGCAACGCCCTTCAGTGTTTCCAAGGCTGTAAATCTTTACGGGAGCAGAAAGCCTCATTTTTTTCCTGTGGCACATCTGGTAGTTTTAAACTGCTGACCTTAAGGTTCGCAGCCCGATTCGTAGTGATGGGTCAGCAAAAAAAAAAAAAAAAAAAGGAAGGCTCCCAATGAAATTGAACGACACAGTGGCAGGAGCAATGGACTCAAGTGTAACAATTTTGAGGATGGCACAGGACTAAACAGTGTTTCATCCTGATGTGCAGAGGGTCACTATGAATCTGAATAGACTCAACAGCACCTAACAACAACAATAATGACAATATACAATGAAAACACACTAGGGTGAGGCAGAAATGGGTTTAAATGCAAGCAACTTACTCATTTTGTGATTTTTAGCAAGTTACTTTACTATTCTGAGGTTTGGTTTTATCTGTAAAATGGGAATACTATATTTAAGTCATGTTGTTAAATGCCACTGAGTTGAATCCGATACATAGTGACCCTGTAAGGGTTTTCAAGGAGTAGCTGGTGGGTTTGAACTGCCAACCTTGCTGTTCACAGTCCAGTTCTGATCCTACAGCACCACACTAGGAATCCTAGAGTTATGAAAATGCTATGAGTAAATATACTTCTCACCATCTTCACATTCTGTGTTGTGTATTGCCATGCCACAACAGCAAACCACCTAAACTGTGATATTTGAAACATTTTCCCTTAAACCAACTTACTTTAATTAATCTTAAAAAGAAATTCAAGCTATGGAGCAACTCTCATATGCTGCTGAGAGAAAAGTAAAATAGTGCAGACACTTTAGAGAACAGTCTGGCAGTTTCTTATAAATTTAATTTCTTTAAATGAAAATTATGGTTTCATGAAAACCTGTACATGTTTATAGTAGTTTTATTCAAAATTGACAAAAACTAGAGCAACTCAATTGTCCTTTAGTTAACAAATGGATGAATAAACTATGGTACAACCATTCAATGAAATGCTACTCAGCAACAAAAAGGAACAAACTGCTGTTACAGAGAACGACATGGAAGAATCTCAAATGCTTTATGCTAGTGTAAGAAGCCAAATTCAAAAGGATAAATACTGCATGATTCCACTTATGTGACGTTGTAAAAACGGCAAAACTACAGGGACAGAAAACAGATCAGTAGCTGCCAGAGACTAGGAGCTAACTATAAGGAAACAGGAGAGAACATTTTGAGATGATAGAAATGTTGTGTTTCTTTATTATAATGATATTGATTCAACTGTGTACATTTATCGAAAGTTCTAGAAATGTACACTAAGAGGGTGGATTTTATTGAGTATAAATTATATCTCAAAAAACCTGACTTTAAAAAAACCCAAAAACTTAATATTAATGCTATAAATGGAAAACCTGTATCAGCTGCCATAAATAGGTTAAATAAAATATAAATATAATTAAGAATGTACAGCTGATTACTGTAATTGCTATCAATAAGTTGCATACCTGTAAAAAGTTGAATTGACAAATAATAAATAATTATAATGAAGACAAAATGTTATACAATTCTAGCTAGAGATTCCCAAAACCACGTTAAACTCATAGCAATCCTGTAGGACAGAATAGAACTGTTCTATAGAGTTTTCAAAGTTATAAATCTTTATGGAAGTAGACTGCATATTTGTCTCCTGTGGAACAGGCTGGTGGGTTTGAATTGCTAACCTTTTTGTTAGCAGCTGAGTGCTTAACAACCATACCAGGAGGGTTCATTAGATAGATAGCAGGTCTTCAATTCATTCTAGTTCAACACCCTGGTGAGAAATTACATTTCCAGTCCACTTATACTGAATCAGAATCTACATTATCACCTGGGGATCTTGTTAAAATGTAGATTCTGGCAAGGCAAATTCTCAGCAGGGGTTTGAACAGGAATGAACCTATTCAAAGCCCTTCTAGATACTGCTGCTGCATACCCTGGAGTTGGTTCTGACTACAGGGACCCTGTACAGGGATTCTAAGGCTGTAAAACCTTTATGAAAACAGAAAGTCTCATCTTACTGCAGGAAAGTGGATAGTGGATTTGAAATGATGATCCTGCAGTTAGCAGCCCAATGTGTAATCTACTATACTACCTTTGTTAAATACTGGTGCTTGTTAAAGACTGAAACTGAGGTCCCCTGTTATAAAGATTAGGAATATCTAGAATGAATGGTGTTAAATACATACCAGCACCACATTGAGAATTTCTTCCTGACATGATTAGGTTGAATGAATACTATGAATGGAAGAAGTTTATTACCATATGATTTAGTGTTATTAGCCTTTTCATGACTATATTATTTTCTGCTTTGAATTTTCTGTTGATATCATGTATTTTCAGTAATGAAAGACACAATGAAATCAAGGGACATCATTTGGAGGTACAATGAATTTTTATATAATTATGTGGAACCATCCTTGCATCCCTGATATGAATCCCACTTGATCATGATGTATTATCTTTTTGATGTGTTGCTGGATTCTGTTGGCTAGGATTTTGTTGAGAATTTTTACATCTATGTTCGTGAGGGAGATTGGTCTATAATTTTCTTTCTTAGTGACGTCCTTCCCTGGTTTGGGTATGAGGGTTATACTTGCTTCATAAAATGTATTAGGAAGTTTTCCATCTTCCTCTATCTTCTGGAATAATTTGAGTAGAATTGGTGACAGCTCTTCCCTGAACGTTTGGTAGAACTCACCAGTGAAGCCATCTGGGCCTGGACTTTTTTTGGTTGGGGTCTTTTGATGACCTGATCAATTTCTTTTGTTATGGGTCTGTTCAGGTTTTCTACTTCACTGTGTATAAGTTTAGGTAGGTTGTGTTTATGTAAAAATGTATCCATCTCTTCTAAGTTTTCAAATTTGTTAGAGTACAACTCTTCATAGTATTCTGTTATTAGCCTTTTGATTTCCTTTGGTTCCATTGTGACATCGCCCATTTTGTGATACACTGAGATAAGATATGTAAAGTGCTTGGCCTGGAGTAAATATTAATTTCCTTCCTTTACAGTGTTTCAACAAATCCAAAGAATAAATGAAAAGCAGAGTAGGTGAAGAATGCCTATATAAATGAAGATATTCAGAGCTCATGACTTGAGGACTCAAAATAATTAAGATGTCAATTCTCCCCCAAATTGATCCCCAGATTCAACACAATCCCAATCAAAATTCCATCAGGCCTTTATCTGTAGAAATCAACAAGCTAATTCTAAAGTTTATATGGAAAACTAAAGGGCCTAAAATAGTCAAAACAATTCTGAAAAAGAGGAACCAAGTTGGAGTTTCAGTAACTAAAACAGTGTTATATATCGGTATCTTATTATTGTTGGGTCCTGTCCAGTCAATCCCTAATTCAACATACTTCACAAAAGATATACAGGTACAAATAAAAACATGAAAATATGCTTAACATGATTATTCTTTAGGAAAATACAAATTAAAACTATTATAAGACAAAACAATATACCTATTAGGAGAGCTTTTTTTAAAGATGACAATACAAACAAGTGCTGACCAAGTTGAGTAGTTACTGGAACTCTTAAACATTGCTGGTTGGAATACAAAATGATGCAGTCACTTTGAAAAAGTTTGGCAGTGTTTAATAAAATATACACTTTATGCAACCCCCAAATCCCAGCCCTAAGTAATTACCAAAGGAAAAAATAAGACATTAGTCCACATAAAACTTATATAAGAGTACTTACAGCTGCTTTATTCAACCCAAATATTAGTGAACAAATAAGCTAGTTAAGGTCCACCCATACATCTGAATACTACTCAGCAATAAAATCCTTGTAACATGGCTGAATCTCAAATGTATTATGCTAAGTAAAAGAGGCTGAACACAAATAGCTACATACTATATATTCTGGTGGTGGTGATGTGCCCTGGAGTGGATTCTACAGAAGTTAAAGTAATAGGGACAGAAAATATGATCAGCTGTTGTTACAGGCAGGGGTGGAAGGGGGAGGAGAAGATTGATTATACCTGGGCACCAGGGAACTTTTTAAGGAAATGGAAATGTTACACACTTTGATTGTGGTGGTGGTTATACACCTGTGTATATTTGTTCAAAATTCATAGAAGTATATGTGCAAAAAGAGTGAATGCTACTACATGTAGATTATATCTCAAAAACCTAAATTATAAAAGAAAAACCATGCCAATAACATTCCATGGAAAGACATCCTTCATACCTTGCATGCACTCATCTTACCTACCTTTCCTCGACTTTAATGGCGAGATCATTGCAGAGGTTGTGAACATATTGGGCATAACTCTCTGCCAGGACCATGTCATATGCAGTCAGGTGAATATTTACAACACCATACTCATAATCTGTCCCCACATTAATAGGTCTCACTTCCACTTTCCCCCTCTTCTTCTTGGGCTGAACAGAAAACAAAGAAAAAGAGAAAGAAAATAAATCAAAGTATTGTACAAGAAATCATAATCATACCATCTTGTTATAAAGAAAAAACCAATAATTCAAATAAATAAATTTATTTACCATTTTGCTTTCTAGTCACCCTACCTATCAACTGAAGTTCTAGGAAGCACTGGTAACTTCTTTTACTGGTCTATGAAAGTAAAAGGAAAGGGAATACTATTGGCATTACTTTAACAAGAATAGATGTGATTCTCTTTCACTATTAACTTGTTATGAGACTCATCTCCATCTTGGGTCTTCAGTTTCCCTATTTGTAAAATAAGGTTATGTGAAATAAAAAATTTTTAAACATGTGCAGCACAGTGAATTATTTAATATGACCTTTCTACCCATAGTCTGTGTAACTTCAATCAAATAACTTTTTCCCTGATGGGATTGTATGATTCAATTGTGAGTTACTGTTAACAGAGTTAATTATAATGGTAAAAACTGGAACTCTAACATGGGTTTAAAAATGAGCCATTTTAGAAGCAGGAGGGGGGACCTCACTACTATCAGGAAGGAAAGCCAGAAGCGAAGTGCATTCTTTAGACCCTGGGATCCCTGCATGTTGAACCTTGATCCAGGAGACAGAGTTCTGACACCAGAGAAATGGAAGAGGAGTGGCAGCAACAGAACCAAGTGTCAGAGTGGTGAGCTTCCTGTGTCATAGAGCAAGTACAGCTGAGTGCCTTTGGGCAGGAGGCTCAGTTTTGCAGTGGGGTGTCTCCATACACTTAATTAGAGAGCTAGGTTTGTTGGCCCATGGAGAGCCCAGTGTCTTTGAGCTGAGGCTTATGGTGTAGTGTGCCCTTTGGGCATTCACCAACAGCATTAGAAGAGCTTGTGACATTGCTGGAGCAGGACAGAGGCTAGGCCAAGGGATTGAGGGCCAGAAAGAGAACTGCTAGTGGGCCGGCTGAGGAGAGGATGTTCTAACTGGAAGAACGGTGCCCTGAGCTTTTCTAATCCTAATTTGTAACCTGTTAACTTGCCTGATAAAACCGTGTATGTGAGTATGGTGTCTTGAGTTTTGTGTGGCCACTGCAGTGAATTATCAAACCCAGCCGAGGACTGTGGATGGTTGGTGCCATTTTTTGTAACATGGAACTCATAGATCAATTTCAAGGAATCTGTAAACCACCAAAATTACATATACGTGCATTTTTCTGAGGACAAAATCCTTTGTTTTCATCAGTATCTTAAGAAATTAACAGTCAGAATAGAATTTGTTCTCTTCCAGAATTTTTACTTTGAAATTCTCTAATTATATAATGCTTCTTTGAGAATGGAAAGGTTGAACAAATTCTTTTATTTCCTCTTTTCCTTTTCATACTTCCCTTACATACTTTACTACATGCCAAACTATGCAAGTAAGGTCTTTCTTTCAAGACTCCTCTGGGAAGCTTCAAATCTTTCAGTTAGTAACAAAGAATGTGAACCACTTGCACCACCCAGGGGGCTCATCTATCTCCCAAATACATGTTTGAATTTACTCCTATCTAGCCCCAGTAGGACCGTTCTTGGCAGAGTACCTGGATGGTTCTTTGACATCCTATTCTCCAAGTCAACCTAGGAGAGCAGAGGGCCAATTTGGGGACACAGAGGAAGAATCAAGTATTGGGTCTACAGTATTAATGATAGACCCTATTTCACAGAGATGTTTTGAGAATTGAAAAAATGTACTTTATGTAACATGGTTAAATCGATCTATGGTACATATGCAAATACACAAAAAAATCTTAACTACGTAGTTCTATTTTGGCACTGTAAGATAAGCACTAGACTGCTAACAGTAAGGTCGGTAGTGCAAACCCATCAATCACTCCTTGGAAATCCTTTTTTTTAATTTTTTTTTATTGCTATGAGTCAAAAGTGACTCAACACCACTTAACAGCAACAACAATATTACAATGTTATTATCATTCTTGTATCCCATATATCTAGCCCAGAGGTGCTTTGGAAGAAAGGCCTGGTGAGCCAAAGATACTAAAATCAACCCTCAGAATCACATAGCCAGGCAAGATAGATTTCAGGAATTCGAATCCAGACTTTCTTACAATGAATGAATGGATTTTTCTACGGTAGCCCCTGCATTATTAATGTTGTTAACAGAGATGGTCACTCATCTGAGAAAGTTGGCAAGTGAAAAGCCAACTTCTAAATACCATCCTCAAGGAACCCTGTTAGTATAGTGAGTTATGAGTCAGGCTGTTAACTACCAGGTCAACAGTTTGAATACACTAGCAACTCCACAGGAGAAAGATTAGGCTTTCTGTTCCTGTAAAGATTTACAGGCACGTGAACCTTACACAGACAGGGTCACTATGAGCTGAGGTCACCCTGACTCAAGGGCACACAGCATTAGCAAAGACCAACCTCTAGGCCTGGCTGCCTCTTCTGTTGAGGCCTTAACAAAGGGTTCAAATGCAGCAATCTGGACTTGTCATGACAGTCAGCAAAGCAGTCAAAGATGTGAAAAATACTCAAGTCCAAAAAACAATGTGGCTGAAATTTTTCAGCAGAGAGGGAATGAGCTTCTCTGACGCCTGTAGCAGGCTTCGTTTAAACATAAAAAAGGCCAGCGCTCTTCAAAGGTATCATTTTAGGGAAGAAAAACCAAAACCAGAAAGCTGATTCCAATATTCCTCTTGGTATCTTGCTTGCTTTTCCATGTTGGCCTAGATCTGTCTGGACCAATCCACACCATCAGGATTCCATTCTTATATTTCATTCTAAACCAGGACACGGCATAGCCAGCAAGAGTGTGACTACACATAATATCAGATACCATTCCTATCATTTTATCTGTACAATCGCTCACATTCCTTTCCTCTCTATTTATTTCTACTGCCTGAGTACAGGCTCCCATGATTGTGGTAAGGAGTTATTAAAGACACTTATACATGCAGGGGATGTACACCACTAGGGCTGTGTTTTGGGAAGGCCATCCTGACTGCACATAGAGGAAAGGCCGGCAGGGAAAAAGAGAGGCTAGAAGAATAGTGGTTAGACAGTACTGACCACCAGCCTAGGCGGCCTTTCTTAGGTCCCTGTAGGAGAGTGCTTGGTTCCCAAAATGGGCCACGGGATGTTATTAAATGCATTTTGTACAAAAGTGTCCACAATATCACCCTTATTTTACAGACACAAAACCAAAGTCTTCTGAATGAAACTGACCTGCCCAAGGTTATTGATTGGGAAACATTTCTGAGAAAGCGCAGCTAGAGAGAGGAATCATATGCTAGAAAGGAAATCTACTGTTGTTGCTGTCATCAGGTACCATCAAGTTGGGTCTGACTCAGAGACCCTGCGTACAACAGAATAAAACGCTACCTGGTCCTGTGCCATTCTCACAGTGATTCCTATGTTTGCTCCCATTGTTGCAGTTACTGTATCAATCCATTTTATTGAGTGAGGGTCTTTCTCTCTCACTGACCCTCTACTTTACTAAGCATGATGTCTTCTAGGGATTGGTGCCTTCTTATAACATGTCCAAAGTACATCACATGAAGCCTTATCATCCTGGCTTTTAAAGAACGTTCTGGCTGTATTTCGTCCAAGACACATTTGTTTATTCTTCTGGCTCTCCTTCGTTGTTGTTGTTATTGTTGTTACATGCCATTGTGTCAGTTCCGACTCATAGCAACCCTGTATAGGGTTTCCAAGGAGCAGCTGGTGGGTTTGAACTGCTGACCTTGTAGTTCACAGTCCAGTGCTGATCCTACAGCGCCACAACTTTAACTCTGGCTAAAGTGCCTACCTATCACTAACGGGAACATTTCCCAGGATGGAAAAATAAGGAAGGATGTGTCATTCTAATCCACAAACAAAACAGGTTGAAATGCCTGCTACATATTCAGCTTCCAGAAATAGAATTTACACCTGGGGGTTCTGAACAGTTCATAATGAGTTCCGAGGTGCATAGAGATTGAGTGATGTTTATAACTTGATGCAGCAAAATGTCTCCCTATCTGTGTGCAAAGCTTTTGACTCCCCACCCCACATTCTTAATATAAGAAACTCCTACTCATCTTTTAAGACTCAGCTCAGACATACCTCTTCCAGGAAGCCTTCCCTGATCTGTCAGACTGAATAAGGTACCTGTCTACATACTCTCATAGCACCTCTCTCTCCAACCACGCTCACAACTGTCACTTATCACATGAATTCATTTATTTAACAACTATTTACCAATGACTGATTATGAGCCAGACCAGGATTAGTTGTCATTGTTGGTAGGTGCCATGGAGTCAGTACCAGCTCATAGCAACCCTAAGCACAACAGAATGAAACACTGCCTAACCCTGGGCCAACCTCACCATTGTTACTACATTTATGCCCACTGATGCTGCCACTGTGCCAATCCATCTCGTTGGGGGTCTTCCTCTTTGTCTCCAACCCTCCACTTTACCAAACTAGGATTAGCCTTAGAGACAAAATAGTAAACAGGACAGCCATAGTCCATGCTCTCTGAAGCAGGTAGACACAGAACAAGTAATTATAAGGAGATGCTTCTTTTAAGGGAGGAACACAGGATGCTATGAAATCATAAAATGAGGAACTAATATGCAATCATCATCATCATCATCATCATCTTCACCAATTATGGGGAGTCCTTGAGTGGCACTGTAAGATAACCACTGGAATACCACAGGGTTGGTGGCTCAAACCCACCAGCTGCTCCTTGGAAACCCTTTAAATGGTCACTAAGAGTCAGAACTGACTCGACAGCACCTAACAACTACAATGTTTCAGGAACTATGCTAAGTACTTGGAATTTTCTTATTTAATTTACTCCACACAACAACATTGGGAGGTATAATTTCCTGTTTAAAGCCAAAGAAACTATGGCTTGGAAAACTTTAGTAATGTACCTAAGGACACACAACTAATAAACATCAAAGTTGAATTTTGAACAGAAAGCCGCTTAATTCTAAAATATATATCTTAATCTCTGCCTTTCCCTTTGAGGATTTTGCCAAAACCAAAGTCATTGACATCGCGTCAATGCTGACTCAAAGTAGCCTTATAGGACAGGGTAGAACTGCTCCATAGGATTGATAAGAATATAAATCTTTATGGGAACAGACAGCCTTATCTTTCTCCTGAGAACAGCTGGTGGGGTTCAACTACTGACCTTATAGTTAGCAGCCCAATACTTAACCCACTGTGCCACCAGGACTCATTAAGGATTGTACTGAACCTACTGATTTCCATAATTATCTATTCTCTATTTTTCCTTAAGAATCCTAACGTGACACTGTAGGATAATGCACTGGCCTGCAAGGTTGGTTTGAACCACAGGGTCGGAGGTTCAAACTAATCAGCTGATCCTTGGAAATACTATACAGGGTCACTATGAGTCAGAATCAACTCGACAACATTTAACAACAGCATTTTCCTTTAATAACAGAACTGTTGGATTTTAGCTGAGTACATTATTCATAATAAAAATTACATCCCTCAAGATGATACACAAAGGAGACCGTAATCATCGCAATCAAATGATGGTATAAAGCCGATGTTCTCCCATGTAAACTATCACTCAGTTCACACGCACACAAAAAGGATACCATAAAGATGTTTATAAAAAAAACAAAAACAAAAAACAACCCATGCTTTATGCAGTACTGATACAGGGTGCAAGGGGATCTACGCTTCCTAATTTTTAGCACAATTGTACTATGTTGTTAAGTGCCTTCAAGTCATAGCAACCCTGCAGAGGGTTTCCAAGTAGCAACTGGTGGGTTTCAACAGCAACTTTGCAGTTAACAACCCAGTGTTTATCCTATATTGCCACACCAATACTCAGATGTACTATGTTGTTGTTGTTAAGTGCCGTCAAGTCGGCTTCAACTCATGGCAACCCTGTATATGGTTTCTGAGGAGCAGCTGGTGAGCTTGAACTGCTGACTTTTGGGTTCAAACCGACCTTGCAGTCCAGTGCATTAATTTTCAGCGCTATATCAGAACTCTCTCAGATGTACACTAGATTGGTGGAAAGAGTAAAATACAATATATACATTCACGTGCACACATGCACACACACACCATAAGAGTAAATTAAATCCTGATTTATTTGGTAAAAGACACAAATAGTTGATTGAGCTGAGCTGGCTACTAGAGCAGATACTAGGTATTTCAGCACACAAAGACCTTATCATTATGCTATTCCACAGTCTTTTTAAAACTGGTATGTGCATCACTTGTCAGAAAGAATTGATACAATAACATAAACTGAATGTACTTTCATTCAAGTTAATGTATAGGCACCAGGGTACTCTAGTGGTGCCGTGGATTAGACATTGGTTTGCTAACTAAAAGGTTGGCAGTTCAAACCCACCAATTGCTCTAAGGGAGAAAGATGAGGCTGTCTGCTCCAGTAAAGAGTTATCGTCTTGAAGATCCTAGATAGGGTCACTATGAATTGGAATCAATTTGGTGACAGTGAATTTGGTCAGTGAAGTTGTCTGTTTTCCCAAGCAAAACTTAAAAGCCGACAAAACCACATCTAATCCAGGAAAAAGACAGGATTAATGTCTGGTTGCACTGTCTTCTACTAGCTGGCATTGTGGAAGGTCCATTTTTTAGGCCTAACCTACCAAATTCATTACTACACTAAAGAAGGCACTCAGAATGGTGAGAATTAGTTACTATTGGAACATCTGTTAGTATTTCTATAAGGAAGAACCTCAATATGTGTGAAATAGACTTTCACTAAAATCTACATTCATTCTTTTTATAAATTATATTGTAATAATAGCCAATTTTTGCCATTTTAATAATTTTTAAGTTTATAATCAAATGATACCAATTTACATTCACTATGTTTGTTGTACCACCATCACCACAACTTAGTCCCAAAACTTTTTCATCACCCCAAACAGAAACTCTGCACCCATTAAGCAACAACTTTTCCTTCTCTATGCTCCTGTCCTCAAACCCTGGAAAACCCTAATCCACTGTGGTCTCTATACATTTGCATATTTGAGATATTTCATGTAAGTTAGCTCCTACAATATTTGCCTTTTGTGTTTGCATTATTTCATATAACAGAACTTCTTTTCTCTTTGTGATTTAAATAATATTCCATTGTACGTTGTAATAGTTAGGGTATCAAGTATATCAACTTGACTAGACCAGGATTGCCCTGGTTTAGCAGTTAAGATGTGTTTATTTCCATGGTGGTGAAACCTAATACAGGTATAGTTAACTCTATGATGAATGACTATGAGCAGGCAATTAATCGAAGGAATGCTTCCTTGGGGGTGTGACGCCTGCTGTCAATATAATGTGGCATGTGGGAAAGGTTCTCTTTCTCTCTTCTGCTGAGGGCATGGGTCTCTAAAATTGTATGCCATTTCCTTGACAATAAATTTTTCTTTATATACATATATATATATACACACACACACATATATATAATTACATATCCCAAGCAATCTTGTAGTTAGGTATGGCTGTGATTAAGTTTTAACCAATGGAATATGAGCAGAAATGATGTGTGTAATTTCTTGAACATGCTATAAAAGGGAAAGAGACATGCTGACTCCTCCCCTTTTCCCTATTCCTGTTGGCTGGAATGTGGACATAATGGCTGAAGAGGAAGCAGCCATCCTGGACCATAAGATACAAGCAGCTTGATACGTATAGAAAAGCAAAGTTATTTTGCTTTTATGTTAGAATGATACAAACTTCTATGCAGTTTACCCACTGTCTTCCAGTTGATTCCAAGTCATAGCAACCCTTTAGGATGGAGTAGAACAGCTCCCTAAGATTTCCAAAACTGCAAATCCTTATGAAAACAGACAGCCTCATCTTTCTCCCATTTATTGTTGTTGTTAAGTGTCATCAAGTCAGTTCTCACTCATAGTGACCCCATATAGCGTTTCCGAGGAGTGGCTTGTAGGTATGAACTGTCAACCTTGCAGTTAGTTTATGGTCAGCAGTCCAGTGCTTATCCTACAGCACTATACCAAGACTCTAGTACCATGCATACAGATTGTATTTATTAAGTATTTGTTGAGCTGAACTCTGTAACACCTTCACTGACCCTTTCAAGGAGAATTGCTTATTTATCTTTGCTCTCTTGCTAATTCACTCGCCTTGTACAGCACTTATCACATGTATCTAGTTATACGTAGCTTTTAAATTATTGTTGTTGAGACTATATATTGCAGAACATACACCAATTCAACAATTCAGTGACACTGATTGCATCCTTCAAGTTGTGCAACTATTCCCATGCTCCTTTTCTGAATCCTTTCTCCTCCATTAACATAAACTCACTGCATCCTATGGTTCTGATCTAACTTTTCAGGTTGTCGATTTGACTCTATGTAGACAGTTCTTAAGAGAGCACAATGTTTGAGGCAGATATTCTTTACTAATTAAGCAAAACTGCTCTCTGGATTAAAAAAGACTTTAGGGAATATAGCTCTAGTTATATTTTTAAGCATTATCTTTCCCACCAGACTATAAACTTTTTGTTAAGATGAGACCGTGTCCCATTCATGTGAGCATTACTGTAGTTCAGCACGCTAGCATGGTGCCTGGCACATACTAGATACTCAATAACTTAAGAGAAAACACGAAGCTAGTATATATCAACTCTCCCTAAACCAGTCTTATAATCTGTGTTTGGTCTTACAGTCACTAGATTAGTAAAACCAATCTTTCTGCACCCAATAAACTAGGACTGTTTCCTTCCATAAAGTGATTCTGATGTGCTGAGTTTTCTGGGAAGGGTGCCAGTCTCCTCACAGACATGTGCCTGTAAACACTGATCTAAACATGGATGCTACAACATAATAAATAGGTGTCAAAAATGACAGTTACTTCTGGAGGAACCCAAGATTATGGTCCTCAGTCACCCTTTGGGTCTGAAACAGAACTTGTCCTTGTGGCCCAATTTTCACCCAGTGGTGAATAGGTACATAGGGGGAACAACACTTGTCAGGTATGCTGACCAAGGGATGGCCAACCATTCAAAAGCAAAAGGGCAACATTTACCGGGGGACAAAAAAAAAAAAGCCTCTACTTTCAATACTGAAAGATTCTCTGGGCAAATTCTTGAATGATGCAGAAAGCATCAAAAGAAGAGGGAAGGAATACACAGAATCACTGTACCAAAAGGAAATGGCTGACGTTCAACCATTTCAAGAGGTGGCATATGATCAAGAGTCAATGATACTAAAGGAAGAAATCCAAAGTGCATTGAAGGAATTGTCAAAGAACAAGGCACCAGGAGTTGATGGAATAAAATTTGCAATCTTTCAAGAAAGTGATGAAGCACAGGAGGCACTCACTCTTCTCTACCAAGAAATTTGGAAGACAACTATCTGGCTGACTGATTGGAAGGGATCTGTGTTTGTGCCCATTCTAAAGAGAGGTGACCCAATGGAATGTGGAAATCATCAGACAATCTCTTTGATATCTCATACAAGTAAAGTTTTACTAAAGGTAATAGAAACAGCTGCAAGCATACATTGACAGAGAACTTCCAGAGGTTCAAGCTGGATTCAGGAAAGGCCGTGGAACAAGAGTTATCATTGCTGATGTCTGATGGATCTTGCCTGAAAGCAGAGAATATCAGAAAGATGTTTACCTGGGCTTTATTGGCTACACAAAGGCTTTTGATTGCATGGATCATGACAAGCTATGGACAATATTGCGAAGTATGAGTATTCCAGAACACTTAATTCTGCTCATGAGGAATCTGTACATGGACCAAGAGGCAGTTGTTCAAACAGAACATGGGAACACTGGATGGTTTAAAATTAAGAAAGGTGTTCAACAGGGTTATATTCTTTCATCATACTTATTCAACTTGTATGCTGAGCAAATAATCTGAGAAGCTAAGGTCTGTGAAGAAAAACGTGGCAACAGGATTGGAGGAAGACTCATTAACAACCTGTGATATGCAGATGATACAACATAAAGGAGGGAGTAGTTAATCTTACATTCCAGGAACAGAGGACCCTAGGGGCTATCAAGGGAAATGAGCACAAGTGGAATGTGGGACCCTATCCAGAAAAGGAGGGACACCAGAGATGGAGGCAGAGTGTAGCTGAGGACTCTAGACTCATGGAAAGAGAAAGGGTGTGTGCTGGTGGCCAGAAGGCAGGCTTGCAGAATGTGCCCTTTGGTTGTTTAAATGATTATATATTCCTGAGTGCTTTTGTGTACATCAAAAAACAAAAACAAAAAAACAGAGGTAATAAAAGCATATACTGTTGAATGATGATGCACGGCAGAGATTGTAATCATTGCAATGAAACGAAATACTATGAATACAAAACTGAAGTTCTCTCATGCAAATTATCATTCAATTCATAATAAAAGCTTTTACAAAAAAAAAATAATAATAATAAGAGTGTGGGACCTTTGGATACAGGTCTATACCATCAGAAATGGGGCAAGGATCAGACATTTTATGCAAAAGAATTAACTTTTCTTCAGAGATGTTGGACTCAAGAGAGGTAGACAGAACAGGATGAGATCCAAAGAGGAAGAAATGGCAATCCAGCTGCTAATTTTTTTTTCTAAGCTTTAAAATTGTTGTTGTTAAGTGATGTCAAGTTGGTTCCAACTTACAGTGGCCCTATGTAGGGTATCCAAGAAGCAGCTAGTGGGTTGAACTGTTGACCTTATGGTTAGCAGTCCAGTGCTTATCCTACAGTGCTGTATCAGGACTCCAGCTCTAAGATTATGGAGAAATCACAAGATTCACAAGATTCCTCCTACCTCATCTAGTCCAGTTCCCCAGGATGGTAAGAGACAGGGTGTTGGAGCAGAGCCTGTGTAAACTGATAGATTAGTGCATTCATTGTGTTGTCCCTTCCAAGGAGGAAGAAACCCTACAGACACTACCACCAATATCCAGCATGACTACCAAAGCTACCCTGAGGCACTAGAGGACAATTTAAAAAAAGAAAAGAAAAACCTATAGCTCTAACCAAAAGGAGCATCTCTCCTGCCAAACAACCAAAGTTATCTGGAGCCAGCTGTTTGCAAATAGTGAGGTTGTGTTTGGCAGCACAGATTTGCAAAGTTTCAGGCAGTTCCAAAAACCACATTTCAGTTCATCACAATCAATGTTTACTGCTCCCTGCTTGAGTCAGGTCCTGAGGATACAGAGAAAAATGAGACAAGGCCTTTGTTCTTATGTAGCTCACAGTCCGATAGGAGAGATCATCATCAAAACACAGAGCAAGAAGTCCTATACAAGAAAGTACAAGGAACTGTGGCAACTTGTGGCAGGGCAAGTAACCCAGTCCAGGAAATCCAGGGAGTTTTCTCAGAAGGGCAGATTCCTTCTTGCCCCTCCTCACCCTACTTCCTCAATGGGGGTTAAAGGCTGAGGAGGAGTTAGCTAAGTGAAGAAGAAGAAGCTTGTTAAGTAGACAAGACATGCGAGAAGCCTTGAAAACAGCAGAATGATGTGGATGGGAAACATGAGGCCCAATGCAGATGAAGTATGGTATCCAGGAGATGGGCAACAAAGAGGTTAGAAAGGAAGATGGGGAGAGATGGCATTATGCTTTTTTTTCTTTTTTTAAAGTCAAGCTAAAAAGTGGCATATGCAGAAAATGGCAATTGCAGAAAATCATCTTAGAGGGAGGATACCAAGAAACAAACCAGAAAAAACCCCACCCAAACAAAACTAATTTTATTTCCTGCTAATTTATGTGGGGTTTTTAAGAGAAGGGGGATATCCCAAAATAAAACAATTCTAGCAAAGCACTCTAAGGTGTCACAACTCAGAAAAGGTGTAAATCACTTCTGAATTTTAATAACAGTTTGTACCTTTCTTTTAACACTTGTCACTTTCTGCCTAGGAGCATAATTATCTGTGCCTTATTTCCTCTACTGGTTCAACTGCTTCTTCAGAGCAGGAACTAGTTCTTGGTCATTAATTCTGTCAGATTTTATTGCAACTCACTCTGAATGAGCAAGACACCCCATTCACAGTACCCAACAAATATGTTCAATAAATATTTCATAGTATCATTGTTGTTGTTAAGTACCATCGAGTCAGTTCTGACTCATAAAAACCCTGTATAGGGGGTACCAAGGAGTGACTGGTGAGCTTGAACCGCGAATCTTGTGGTTCAAACCAACTTTGCAATCCAGCACATTAACCCACCACACACCAGGACTGCATCATAGTATCGTTGCTGTTGTTAGGTGCCTTTGAGTCAGGACTGACTCATAGTGACCTTATGCACAGCAGAACGAAACACTCCCCAATCCTGGGACAACCTATTGTTGCCACGCTTGAGTCCACTGATGCTACCACTTTGCCAATTTATCTTGCTGGGTGTCTTCCTCTTTTTCTCTGACCCTCCACCCTACCAATCATGATATCCTTCTCCAGTGACTGGTCTCTCCTGACAATGTGTCTGAAGTATGAGAGACAAAGTTTGGCCATCTTGGCCTCCAAGGAGCACTCTGGCTGCACTTCTTCCAACACAGATCTGTTGGTTCTTTTGGCAACCCATGGCACTTTCAGTATTCTCCTCCAACACCATGACTCAAAAGCATCAAGTCTTCTACAGTCTTCCTTATTCACTGTCCAGCTTTCGCATTCATATGAGGTTATTGAAAATACCATGGCTTGGGTCAGACGCACCTTAGTCCTCAAGCTGACATCTTTGCTCATCAACACTTTAAAACGGTCTTGTGCAGCAGATTTGCCTAATGCAATACGTCATTTGATTTCCTGACTGCTGCTTCCATGAGTGTTGATAGTTGATCCAAGAAGAATGAAGTCCTTGACAACTTCAATCTTTTCTCCATTGATAAGAATGTTGTTTATTTGTCCAGTGGTGAGAATTTTTGCTTTCTTTACAACCCATACCTCAACTTCAATCTTTCCTCCATTGATAAGAATGTTGTTTATTGGTCCAGTGGTGAGGATTTTTGTTTTCTTTACATTGAGATGTAATCCATACCGAAGGCTGTGCTCTTTGATCTTCATCAGCAAATATTTTAAGTCTTCTTCACTTCAGCAAGCAAGGTTGTATCATCTGCATATCACAGGTTGTTAATGAGTCTTCCTACAATCCTGATGCCACGTTTTTCTTCATAGAACCCAGCTTCTCAGATTATTTGCTCAGCATACAGGTTGAATAAGTATGGTAAAAGAATACAACCCTGTTGCACACCTTTCCTAATTTTAAACCATTCAGTGACTGCCTCTTAGTCCATGTACAGATTCCTCATGGGCACAATTAAAGTGTTCTGGAATACTCATACTTCACAATTTTGTCCATAGCTTGTCATGAGCCACACAATGGAAAGCCTTTGCATAGTCAATAAAGCACAGATAAACATCTTTCTAATATTCTCTTGCTTTCAGCCAAGATCCATCAGACACCAGCAATGATATCCCTCATTCTGCGGCCTCTTCTGAATACGACTTGAACCTCTTGGAAGTTCTCTGTCAATGTATGCTTGCAGGTATCTGTATTGTTGTTGTTAGGTGCCATCGAGTTCATACCGACCCATAGTGACCTTAAGCACAGCTGAATGAAACACTGTCTAATCCTGAGCCAACCTCACTACTGTTGCCATGCTTGAGTCCACCGATGCTGCCACTTGGCCAATCCATCTCGTTGGAGGTCTTTCTCGTTTTCTCTGACCCTCCACATTGCCAAACATGATATCCTTCTCCAACGACTGGTCCCTCCTGACAATATAGTAAAACTCTACGCACATGGGATATCAAAGATATTGTCCAATGATTTCCGCATTCCATTGTGTCACCTCTCTTTGGAATGGGTATCATAAGTACTATGAAATATTTATTGATATGATAATAATTCATAGTATCATAATATCACATAATATCAGAGCTGAAAGACTCTGAAAGATATTCTAATCCAATATTTCTCAGCCTTTGTGAGAAGTCTGATAAAAGGTAAGGACTCGTCTCAGAAAGATTATATACAGGAAACATTTTACACAGAATTTCCAGGCCTACCATGCATAATGGGGTAAGGCTAATTTACCCAAAGTCACTGGGCTGAAATGTGGCAGGATGAAGACTAGACTACAAGTTTCCTAGTTTCCACTTCAGTTCTCTTCCCACTACAAAAGAACAGTGTTAGTATGGCATCTGTTTCCTCAGACCTGGCAATGTTTTTCTCATGAAATTCCTTTATATTAGGATGATGCTCAGGAGAACATAGCAAGTTTAGTGCCTTCAGAGACCCACATACAGCGGTGTTGGACCTCTGCCAAGGAGAGAGAGCGGTGGTGGGCTATGTACACCATTCATTGTGTGGGAGCATTAACATAAGTTAAAAACCAAAAGTGATATTGAAATCTCCTCAAGTATGAGGGTGTCAAAAATTATCTATACTCTAGTTGTAGAATTTATTTCAATCAACTTTTAGAAAAGACAAATAGATCATTTTTCAACAAAGTATCCTTGCTTTTCAATATACTGTCCATCTATCAACAAGCTTTTATATTCCCTTATTTAAAAAATTTGTAGGCTGAGCTGTGAGCCACAAATGCACTACTGTCTTCACTTCTTCATCAGAGTTGAATCTTTGTCCTAGAAGGGCTGCTTTCAGGGGACCAAACAGGTGAAAGTCCTATGAAGCAAGATCAGGACTATGCTTTTACACCTCAAAACAAAGTTTTTGCAGAGTGTCAACAGTGTGGGCAGAGGTATAGGAACGTGCATTGTCATGCAAGATCACAATGCCCTTGGATAGCAGTCCTCTGACTTTAATCCAAAGTTTAGGCTTCAGCTCTACAGTGAGCATTTCACTGTAATGAACACTGTTGATTGTTGAACTTTTTTCCTTACAGTGTTCCAATACTGACCCTTGAGAATTCCAGAAAACTGTAAGCCCTGTTTGCCAAATGATTGTTGTCTTTTGAACTTTTTCTTGGTTGGTGATTGAGGATGTTTCCATTCCATACTCTGTTGTTTACATTTAGGCTCATAGTGATGAATCCATGTCTCGTCACCAGCAATGATTTTTTTAAAGAAACTTTTACCTTTGCTCAAGTATTGGTCCAAATTTTATTTGAAGATATCCAAATGCTTCTGTTTATGTTCTTATGTGAGTTGGTTTGGTACCCATCTCACACAAACTTTTCAAATCCCAAGTCGCTCGTGGATTATTTCATAGGCAGAGCTATGGCTGATTTGCAAATGATTTGCCATATAATCCACTGTCACTTGTCTATGCGACAGAATCAATTCATGTGCACGCTCAATGCTGTCATCAGCCGTGATGTTTTAATATAATCAAAATGAAAATAATTTCTGACTCCCCCTAGTAGAACAGTAAAATCTTCCTAACTGTATTGTTTTCAGGGAGTAATGGAACCAAGGTTCAAACCCAGATCTGACTTTCAAGCCAGTGTTGTATCTGCTCTATGCACATAAACCTAATCACGCAGGTGGGACCAGAAAAATAAGCTAAATACTCCTATAACGTTTAGAACTAACTGTCAACTATCTGTGGCAATAAGTTTAAGACAATTCTATACTTTTAAAATTTACAAAAATTATAAAAATCAGCTGTTTGGCTAAAAATGTCCATTTCCATCTATTTGACACAAACCATTCATTCAAGTCAATTTGAATTTATCATTTGTACTCTGAGGTCCATACTGCACTAAGTAGTAAGAAGATATTAAAAATTATCAAAAACAGTAAAATCAACCCATTTGGTTTCCATTGCAATGACTGGCCTAGGGACAAGACTGGAAGCAGTAGCAATATCTTCAGTTTAGATAATCTCCACACTAAATAACTAGACAGGACTGAGGAGAAACGCCTATCCTTTTTACCCTGCCAATGCATGGGCAGTCTTCAGGTCTGTGAAAGAGCTGCACACTACCTTTTTAAGGGTACCCTTCCCTTTACCTCTTGTGCTATAATTAGGTGCTTGTATCTTCCAATGCCATGGGTGGACTTTGTTTTGTAGTGCCGACTTGTACTCAGGAGAAAGCCACCTAAAAGAGAGAAAATAAAACCAAACTGCTTCTGAGCTTGTCCAGGGTCAGGCAGCTCACACGTGAAGAGACAAATTCTAGGGGAAAGACGTTCTCTTGTTGGTTAAAAGATTCCCAGCTTACCCCCTTTTGCACTCATTTTGGTCCTGAGATATAGCCAATCCCCATCATCCATCCTTCCTTGAGTAATTCTCTCTCACTAGAGCCACAGGTGGATAAAGGAATAAAATATTTTATATAAGTAGAGGGCTCTCCTCTCCTCTTGTTCTGCCCCTTTTGAAGTTTTCTAACAGGGGTCGTATAGGAAAAGAGGGGCAAAATAACAAAAAAAGAGAATCACAGAGTTCCATTTGATCTATTTATGCTGACATGGAACAATCTCCAATATATCTTAAATGAACAGAAACAACAAAAATCTAAGGTACAGAGGGTACCTGTATATAAAACCAAAAAAAAAAAAAAACAAACCCAAACCCATTGTCATCAAATTGATTTTGATTCAGTGACGCTGTGGTGGTGGTAGTGGTGGTGTGCCGAGTTGGTTCCAACTTACAGCAACTCTGAATAGGGTTTCTGAGGCTGTAAATCTTTATGGGAGCAGAAAGCCTCATCTTTCTCCTGTGGAGTAGCTGGGAGGTTCTAATTGCTGTCCTTGTGGTTAGCAGCCCAAAATGCAACCATCATGCTACTAGGACTCCTTAGAGATCCTATAGGGTCGAGTAAAATTGACAATGGATTTCCATGGATGTATGTAATCTTTATAGATGGAGATTGCCACATCTTCTGCAGAGCAGTTGGCGGGTTCAAACTGCTAAGCTTTGGGTTAGCAGCCGAACACTTAACCACTGTGCCACCAGGACAGGACTCTGGTGTGTGTGTGTATACTCACTGCAAAAAAACTAAACCCATTATCATTGTGCTGTTTCCAACTCATGGGGTGACTCCATGGACTAATGAGTAGAACTGAGTTTTTTCTGGCTATAATCTTATAGAAGAAGACAATCATACCTTTATTTAATGACACCACTAGGTGGGTTTGAACTGCCAACCTTTCATTTAGTAGTTGAGCAAGCTCCTACTGCTAGGTAAAAGTAGAATCTCTATATACATGTATATTGTGGTAGACCCAGAGATGAGGAACCGAGATCCCCCTTCACTGAAGGACTTGCCGCCCAACAGTGAGCACTGCAATCAGCAGAAATCTCCTTCAGAGTCGCCACAGATACGGAGGGCCACATTAACACAGTTCATACCCTTCCAAGGGTAGCCCCTATCCAGTGATTCAGCTAAATATGGATGTGAAGCCTGGCCACTGGGGCCCACTGTGGACAACTCTTGACAGAAGGTACTTACTCCAAAGACTTGGTGGTGGTGGTAGTGGGTTATGTGCTGTGGAATCGGTTCTGACTCATAGTGACCCTGCATAGGGTTTCCAAAGCCTCATCTTTCCCCCATGGAACAACTGGTAGTTTCGAACTGCTGACCTTGAGGTTATTAGTCCAATTCAAAACCACTACACAGTTGCCTGCATCTGAGTTTTTAACTTCTCCTTCTGCCCAATCCTGCATACTCTCCCTTTTTTTCATGGCAGTTAATCTATAATAAACATTTTATACTCCAAACTCCATGTCTTCTTGTGCAACATAATACAGAATATCAAGAAATTCCTAAAATGATAAGTGACAGTCCGTATATAGTGGTCACCTCTTGGTATCAGAGAAGGATGGAGGCTTCACTATATATATGACTTGTACTTTTTACCATGTACAAATATTACTTTTACAAAATAAAATTAAAAGCAATCTTTTAAGCAACATAATGATAACATGATTATTATTTTTTCCATGCTTACAATATGCCTGTGCAAAATACTTTATATACGAAGACATTCAGAGTTTGTACATATGTTACTGTTGTTATATGCCATTGAGGCGGTTCCGATTCATAGCTACCCTATACACAACAGAACGAAATACTGCTTGGTCCGGAACCAGCCTTACACAATCATTGCTTGAGACTGCTGTTGCTGCCACTGTGGCAATCCATCTCTCTGGGGGTCTTCCTCTGTTTCACTGACCCTCTACTTTATCAAGTATGATCTCCTTCTCTAAGGATCAATTCAACCTGACAACATGTCCAAAGAAGGAGAGAGAAAGATGCACTATTCTTGTTTCTAAGGAACACTCTGGCTATACTTCTACCAAGATGCATTTGTTTGTTTTTCTGGAAATCCACAGTAGTTTCAATATTCTTCATCAACACCATAATTCAAATGCATCAACTCTTCTTAGGTCTTCCTTAATCACTGTCCAACTGTCACATGTATAGGATGTGACAGAAAATTTCATGGCTTGGGTCTGCCGTACCTTAGTCCTCACACTGGCATCCATGTTCTTTAACACTTTCAAGAGGACTTTTGCAGCAGATTTGCCTAATGTAATGCAAATAATGAAGACCATAGAAGAAGGGATGCACTTGAATTATGGTGTTGGAAAAGAGTATTAAAATTTCCATGGGCTGTGTTAGCTTCGATAGCACATATACTAAAATTGGAATGATACAGAGAAGATTAACAAGACCCCTGCAAAAAAGATGACACACAAATTCTTGAAGCATTCCATGTTTTTGATCAATGGAATAGAATTGAGAACCCAGAAGTAAATGCATCCACAGAAGTCAATTGATCTTTGACAAATGACCAAAGCACTTTAAATGGGGAAGAGATAGTCTCTTCAATAAGTGGTGCTAGCAAAACAAGAAATTCATTTACAGAAGAATAAAACAAGACCTATAGTTCAAGGAGCTATGGTAGCGTAGTGGTTACGAATCGGGCTGCGAACCTTAAGGTCAGCGGTTCGAAACTACCAATCTCTCCGCGGGAGAAAGATGAGGCTTTCTACTCCCGTAAGGATTTACACCCTCGAAACCCTGTACAGGGTCGCTATGGGTCGGAACCGACTCGACGGCACTTAACAACAACAAATAGTTCATACCATCTACAAAAACAAACTCAACGTGGATTAAAGACATAAATGTAAAACTTAAAACTCTAATGATCATCAATGAAAAATAGGGACAAACTTAGGGGGCCTAATACATGGCATAAATACATTGTCAAACATAACTAAACACACAAACAGCAGATGACAAAATAGATAACTGGAATCTCCTGAAAATTAGAAACTTACACTCATCAAAAGATCTCCCCAAAAGAATAAAAAGAGAGCACATAGACTGGGAAAAAATTTTTTTGCAATGACATTATTAGACAAAGGACTAAGCTCCAAAATGTATAGAAAACTACAACAACTCTACAAGAAAAAGACAAAAAACCCAATTAAAAAATGGGCAGAGAATATAAGCAGACACTTCACTAAAAAAGACATTCAGGCAGTTAACAAACATATAAGGACATGTTCACGATCAATGATAGCTTATGTTGTTGTTGTTGTTCAGTGCCATCAAGTTGGGTCCAATGCATAGTGATTCTCTATAGGGTTTTCGAGGAGCAGTTGGTAGTCTGACCCATGGACCTTGCAGTTCAATGCTTCTCCTACAGTTCCATGCTAGGACTCCATTTTGTCAATAGAATACTTCAAAATTGCACATCAAGGCTTGGTTTCATCAGTTCTTTCAGCTTGAGAAATACTGAGTGTGTTCTCTCCCAAGAGAGACAGACGCAAACATTTATTTAAAAAAAACTAAAATGAAGGGAACTCAGAATGCTTTCATTGGAGTATAAGCAAAAAGGTAAGAAACGTGGTATATGCAAGTAGGTCAGTGTAATTAGAAGAATCAACCAAAGTTTGAAAAGGCAAGTTTTAGTGAAGGACCCTAGGACCATCAATGAAGAAAAGCGGAGAGCGGGATCCTACCCAGAGAAGTAGTGAGGCCTGAGATGGAGGCAGAGAACACGCCGTCAAGAGATGGTGTGGCTAGG
>NW_006408658.1:9150683-9154247 GCF_000296735.1 Chrysochloris asiatica | reverse complement strand
TATAGAGCTGTCAGGAAAAAAATGATTGCAGATTTTCTTGTTAAAATTTAGTAACCTTTTAACATTTACATTTACTGAGCATATACTATTGGCAGGTATTGGCATTCTATGTGCCCTTAAGGAACTTACAGTCTATCTGATGGAGAGAATATCCTCCAATTAGATTTTTTTTTCATAATTATCTATTTTATTCAGATAGCAGTCTGATCACATATGGTCCAAGAACAAATAGTAAACCAAATATAATCAGAGGGTAAAGATTGGTCTTCAAACATCACAACCAATGATGCCACGATTACCTATGATCTCGCCAATATAAAACCATATCCATAATGAAACAAGGTATATGAATGTTTGAATGTGAAACCGATGATGTGCCCTGAAAACTTTCACTCAATCCACAATAAAAACCTTAAAAAAAAAAAACCATATCCACACCTCAGTGGCCACCAAACCATTCAGCAGAGCTTCCTTAACTGTGAGCTGTTTGAAGTGATCAGTTTTAGCACTATTGACTATTTTTTTCAGGTTCTGAATAACTGTAGGGTTCTCAGCAAGGGCTGGAGGAACCAGCTCCACCTTGGCATAGTGCCAAAATGTGGCCAACTGAGGTTTGAGTAAGTCACAACAGTGTTTACCATCGCTGGAGCCTTCTCCACCAGGTTACGGATAAACTGGGCTATGGTTCTAGGGTGGAAAGGCCGTTTCCCATACTCCAATTAGATTCTTGATTTGAGTTGCCCACATTTTTCCTTCTTTCTCTACTTTCAGAGCCCTGCTAAAAATGCTTATTCTAAAACTGAAGGAGAAATAATTAAAATAAAGCTGTTTACCACTATTCTAGATCCAGAAGTTTAGCTCCTAGATTAGAAAACAAGGACATTGAAGGATGACCGGCTGTGACAAATATATGAAAGGCTGGTGATGTGGAGGGAAGTCAACACATGGTTACATCCTGCAAATGTCGTCATTCCAGGAGTTTTCAAAACCTCCTTTTGAAACCCTAGGGTTTTGTGCCTTCACCCAGTGAAAAGACTTGTCAGTTCTCTCAGGAGGCTGCAGTGTTAATGTGATAGCAGGAAATTCAGTTTAATGAACCAGAGAGCGAAAAAACCCAGCCTCTCAGTTGAACTTATTGGAAATCAGAGGCTTTCAAACTTGGAAATTGTATAATTAAAACAACTGGCTAATTAAACAGTTTAACCACTGGTAATTTTACCAAAACCTTTCATTTAAGGGTAAAAATGGTTAATTTAACAGTCGTTTGAAACCAGCTTCTTAATTAACCAGCTGCTCTAATTATAGGAATTGCCCCTAACTGAGTGTGAAAATACCTCCTTGCCAAGGAATTCCAGCAGAAGAGAGGCTGAGGCAAGCATACACAGCATTTCTAACTAAGATATGTCATCATCTCAAAGATAAATTTTAGTTTTGCTGTTTGAAACCATCAGTGGGTGATTAAATTTCTGTGTACTTAAAAATGGTGATTGGTAAGAGTGTTTTGTTTACATAAAATGTTTTACTGTCTAATAGAGACATGAGAAAGCTAAAGCTCTGAAGTAAATTCTTAATGATCTTTGTATGTGTAGGGCAGAAGAACTGCATAGACGGTAACACTTGAGCTGGCCCCAGAGTCTGTGCTGGACTTCACAAATCAAAGAGATGCAGTTTCAGGTAGAGGACCAGCCAAGCAAGGCACAGGGGCATGAAAACTGCATGGTTTATATGCAATGGAAAGAATAACTATGTGGCTAGGGAGCAGAGTTTTAAAGGCCTGCAGGAGTGGAAGAATAAGGAAATCAAGTTGTTATTGTTACTGTTAGGTGCCATCAAGTCCATACCGACTCATAGCAACCCTGTGCAGAACAAAACAAAACACTGCTTGATCCTGGGCAAACCTCACAATCGTTGCTACATTTGAGCCCACTGCTGCTTCCACAGTGCCAATCCATTTCCTTGGGAGTCTTTCTCTTTTACTCTGACCCTTCACTTTACCAAACATTGTAACCTTCTCCAAGGACTGGTTCCTCCTGACAATATGTCCGAAGTATGTGAGATGAAGTCTGGCCAGCCAGGCTTTCACGGAGCATTCTGGCTGTACTTCTCCCAACACAGACTGCTTTGTTCTTTTGGCAGTACATGGTACTTTTAATATTCTTCTCCAACACTATAATTCAAATGCATCAATTCTTCTATGGTCTTCGTTATTCACTGTCCAACTTTAACATGCATATGAGGTTATTGAAAATATCATGGCTTAGATCAGGGTCACCATAGTCCTCAAACTGACATCTTTGTTCTTCAACACTTTAAAGGAGTTGTGCAGCAGAATTTGACTAATGCAATATGTAGTTTGATGTCTCCATTGCTGTTTCCATGAGGGTTGATGGTTGATCCAAGCAAAATGAAGTCTCTGACAACTTAAATCTTTTATCCATTTATCATGATGTTATTTACTGGTCCAGTGGTGAGGAATTTTGTTTTCTTTACACTGAGGTGTAACCCATAATGAAGGCTATGCTCTTTGATCTTCATCAGTAAGTATTTTAAGTAAGAAAGTATTACCCTCTCCACTTTCAGCAAGCAAGGTTGTATCATCTGCATATCGCAGGTTGTCCTCCTCCAGTCCTGATGCCATGTTTTTCTTCATATAATCCAGCTTCTCAAATAGTTTACTCAGCATACAGATTGATTAAGTATGGTGAAAGAATACAACACTGGTGCACATCTTCTCTGATTTTAAGCTATTCAGTGTCCCTGTGTTCTGTTTGAACAGCTGCCTCTTGGTTTATGCACAGGTTCCTCATGAGCACAATTAACTGTTCTGGAACACTCCTTCTCCTCAATGTTGTCCATAGCTTGTAATGACCCACACAATCAAAAGCCTTTGCATAGTCAATAAAGCACAAGTAAACATCTTTTTGGTATTCTCTGCTTCCAGCCAAGATCCATCTGATGTCAGCAATGCTATCCTTTGTGCCACAATGTCTTCTAATTTTAGCCTGAACCTCTGGTAGTTACCTGTCAATGTATGGTTGCAGCCACTTTTTATTATCTTTAGCAAAATTTTACTTGCTTGAGATATTAATGATACTGTCTGATGATTTCCGCATTCCGTTGGGTCACCTCTTTTTGGAATGGGCATAAATATGGATCTCTTCAGTCAGTTGCCAGGTAGTTGTCTTCCAAATATCTTGGCATAGATGAGTGAGTACCTCCAGTGCTGTATCAGTTTGTTGATGATTTCAGTTTGTATTCCATCAATTCCTGGAGCTTTGTTCTTTGACAATGCTTTCAACGCACCTTGGACTTCTCCCTTCAGTATCACTAGCTCTCGATTATATGCTACCTCTTGATATGGTGGAACACTGACAATTTGTTTTTGGTACAGTGACTCTGTATTCTTTCCATCTTCGTTTGATGTTTTCTGCATCATTCAACATTTTGCTCAGAAAATCCTTTAATGTTGCAAGTCAAGGCTTAAATTTTTTCTTCAGTTCCCTCAGCTTCAGAAATGCTGTGTTCTTCCCTTTAGGTTTTCTAAATCCAGGTCTTTGCATATTT
>NW_006408658.1:9146561-9149123 GCF_000296735.1 Chrysochloris asiatica | reverse complement strand
AATATTCTGGTGCTGACAATGTTCCACTGCTATTCATAAGGTTTTCAGTGACTAAATATTCGGAAGTAGTCCTTCTCTTCTTCCTAGACTGTGTCTGGAAGTTCAGCTGAAACCTGTCCACCGTGGGTACCTACTAGTATTGAAAATAACAATGGCATGGCTTTCAGAATCACAGCAACACACAAGCCACCACAGTGTGACAAACTGACAGATGAGTGGTGGAAATCAAACAATAGTTTAGCTTAATTACTAAGGAATGTTTACCTTGCTTATTGTGCTCTTTTAAAGAATTATCTACAAGTGATCTACGGACAACAGTAACAAGAAAAGTTTCATGAGAAAGGGGACTGTGACTTTAAGCTAATGATAATGAAATAATTTAGAAAAGGATATTGAGAAAGGTGGCATAAGTTGAATATAATCAATGTCATTGAATTGTACATGTAGAAATTGTTGAATTGGTGTATTTTGTTGTGTACATTTTCTTCCAAAAAAGGATTACTCTGTCAGTTCTATAGAAATAGAATATCAAAAAAGATTGGGGGTACAGGAAGACTACCACCAATATCTTGTTATTGTTGGTGTTGCTAAGTGCCATCGAGTCGGTTCCAACTCATAGTGAATATATATAGGATTTCCAAGGAATGGTTTGTTGATTTGAATTGCTGACCTTGTGGCTAGCAGTCCAATGCTTACCCTACAGCATCACATCAGGACTCTATCAATACCTTGTTGTTGTTAGGTGCCATCAAGTCAGTACTGACTCATAGCGACCTTATGCACAGCAGAACAGAACACTGCCCGATTCTGGGCCAACGTCACTCACTACTGTTGCTTGGCTAGTCCCTCTTGTTGGGGGTCTTCCTCTTTTTCTCTGACCCTCCACCTTACCAAACATGATATGCTTCTCCAGCAACTGGTCCCTCCTGACAATATGCCCAAAGTATGAGACATGAAGTTTGGCCATCTTGGCCTCCTTAGCTGAGGCTTATGCTGTAATTTTCCATCCACATTCCCTCTCCTCCACACAACTAAAGTGATCTTTTAAAACCATACATCAGACCCTATAATTTCCCTGCTATGGCTGTTCACGATGAAGTCCAAACCCTTTACAAGACCTAGCATGGTTGGTTATGACTCACTACTCGTCTCTGGTGCACTGTGCACCCCTCTCATTTTGCTTCAGTCACACTGACAATCTTTCCATTTCTTGAATATGCTTAGGTCCCTGGGTGGTGCAAACAGTTCATAGCCAACTGCTAACCTAAATGTTGGCAGTTCATACTGAAGCAGCATTACCATGAAAAAGAGGCCTGGCGACCTGCTTTTGGTAAAATTATAGCCAAGAAGACACTATGAAGCAGTTCTACTCTGTAACATATTGACTTAATAGCAATAGGGTGTTTTCTTCTCTGGTCCCACATTAGGAACTTGTACAAAGTTTCTCAGCCTGGAACATTCATCTTCCATTTTCCTTTTATCTAATAAATTCCCAGTTGTCTTTCAGGTCTCATTTTATTTAAATTTTCATATAGATACTACATGTACATGGAACAAAATTTAAGGGGTACAGTGTTATTGTTGTTGTTAGGTGTCACTGAGTCAGTATCGACTCATAGCGACCTTGATGCACAGCAGAATGAAACACTGCCCGATCCTGGGCCAACCTCACTATCGTTGCCACGCTTGAGCCCAGTGATGCTGCCACTTTGCCAATCCATCTCGCTGGGGGTCTTCCTCTTTTTCTCTGACCCTCCATCTTACCCAGCATAACATCCTTCTCCAGCAACTGCTCCCTCCTGACAACATGTCCAAAGTATGAGAGACGAAGTTTAGTCATCTTGGCCTCCAAGGAGCACTCTGGCTGCTAATCACTATTAATAATAATCACATTATTATTTATGTCTGTTTCTGGTATCAATTTGAGTGTCAATTTTTCAAGTCTCAGGTTGGAATATTAAAGGATTCTTTGGGCAAAAGAAAATGGAAGGAATACATAGCGTCACTGAGTGGACTGGCATGGGGCAACGATAAAGGCTCAAACATAACAATAATTGTGAGGATGGCACAGGACCTGGTGTTTCATTCTGTTGGTATATAGGTTCATTATGAGTCGGAACTGACTCAAATGCACATAACAACAACAACACCTCTCTCTGTATATTTAGATTAGACCAGTAAGAAAAGATGGCCAATAAAATCAGTCCCATGCCTTGGATATAGCAGCTACGATGGTATCCTGGGACCACACAGGTGAAGGCATGTATGGAGTACTGTTCTTGTACCCTTTCTGAACTTCATTTTAATTCAGTTTTTGGAATTTCTGAGTTGGTTCTGATTCATAGCAATCCTGTAAGACAGGGAAGAACTGCTCCATAAGGTTTCCAAAGGTGTAATCTCTGCAGAAGCAGATTGCCTCATCTTTCTCGCGAGGAATAGCTGCTGAGTTTGAGCCATCAAGTTTTAGTTAGCAGCCCAACACTTAACCCATTGCACAACCAGGGCTCTTTGTTCAATTTATTGGTAATCAAAATAATGCAAATTATAAAATCAAGAGATGGT
>NW_006408658.1:9139921-9141941 GCF_000296735.1 Chrysochloris asiatica | reverse complement strand
AGGTATTCAAAAATTCCTTACTCCCTTTCCTTTGGTTATGATCATCTTTAATACATGAAAATTTTCATTAAAATCTAACAGCTGCTTTGAATTTTGTCTTTGAATCTAACAACAGGCAAAGCAAAATGGAAAGTAACTGGGTTGAAACAGAAATGGAAATTCAGATTGAATGCATATTCATTTTGGACAAACCATGGTGAGAAAAACCCTCGCCTAGTGGATGATGTACTTGAGAGACATGTCCGGAATAGTTGTAGTAGTCATAGAGACAAAGATAGCAAATAACTTTTTGAGCATTTTTCCATAAGAGCAGAAGTGGCAGTCTGCTTCTGAAAAGATTTAAAACCTTGGAAACGCTATGGGACAAATCTACTCTGTCCTACAGGGTCCCTATGAGTTGGAACTGACTTGATGGCAGTGGGTTTTAGCTTATTGGTTCTTCAAATTCACTTCAGTTTATACTACAATCATTTCCATTTCTGAGTGAGGGAACCACGTTACAGAAAGGTTCAATAGCTTGCTAAAAGTCACAGAACTGATACATGCTAGAGTCAGAATTCAAACTTTCTATGGAGTTCTTACTCTTAACCATGACTTTATGTTCTTTTTCATCGCCCAGTTCCATGTGAAAGTTGGAATATGATCCTACTCACTCTTCTCAAAAAATATGTTAAGAATCTTTCTAGACAAAATTATTAGCTAAAGGAGGCAGACAATCATCCCAAAATAATTGCTTACCTGCAGAATAGATGGGATTCTCTCCTGAAGTTCTATACCTGAAAAGTGGACAAATGTATGTTTAATACAGATAACCAAAATTAATTCACAGTGTTACCAAAACCTGAATGATTCTCATTAAATGTATGTTATTGCTGGCCATTTTCTTACTCCCTCATCTTTCATTTTCCTACAAACATCATTAAGCACCTATAATGTCAAGTCAAATGGAGTCCTGGTACGGTACTGTGGGTTAAAGTGCTGGACTGCAAGGTTGGTTTGAGCCACAGGATCAGCAGTTCAGGCTCACCAGCTGTTCCTCAGATACCCGATATGGGGTCAGAATTGACTCTATGGCACTTAACACCACCAACAAATATATATGCCAGGCAGGATCTTGAGTGGCACAAAGAGTTTGACCTTGAGTTCCAATGCGGTATTGTAGGTAAAACTCTGGACCACAAGGTCATTTTGAACCATAAGGTTGGCTGTTTAAACTCACAAGCCGCTCCTTGGAAACCCTATACAAGGTCACTCTGAGTTGGAACCAACTGGATGGCACTTAACAACAACAATGGAAAGATTAGCAATTGAGCCCACCTGGTCACACCAGGAGAGAACGGTCTGGTGATCTGAGTCCATATAGATTACAGCTAAGAAAACTCTATGCAGCTCAGTTCTACTCTGTAACACACAGGCTCACCATGAGTCTGAATCGACTTGACAACAGTTGCAGTTTTTTGGTTGTTGTTATTTTTAAAGTGCCAAACAATGTGCTAGGTCCTGAGGATGGCAAAATAAATAAGCTGCCTTTAAACATGGTCTAGTTGGAAAATACAATGAGAGTAACTCAAAAAGTTTTGCTACTTTGGCTCCAGTTCATACGTGTAATGGTTTATTCCACACAAAACATGTTTAAACATGTGAATGCAATCAGTGGATGGCTGCAAACAAGTTTTCTCAGTAATATATTTATCTTAGTCTCGTTGTTGTTGTTGTTAAGTGCCGTCGAGTCAATACTGACCCATAGCAACCGACCCATAGGGTTTCCAAGGAGCAGCTGGTGAGCTTGAACCACCGACCTTGCAGTTCAAACGACTTTGCAGTCTGACTTTGCATTAGCCCACAGCACCACACCAGGACTCCATTTAATCTCATTGGTGGTGGTGGTTATGTGCCGTGGAGTCGGTTCGGACTCATAGCCACCCTGTACAGGGTTTCTGAGGCTGTAAATCTTTACAGGAGCAGAAAGCCTCATCTTTCTCCCACAGAACTGCTGGTAGTTTCGAACTGCTGACCTTGT
>NW_006408658.1:9138164-9139821 GCF_000296735.1 Chrysochloris asiatica | reverse complement strand
AGGTCCCTAGGACCATCAAGGGAGAAGAGCAGAGAGGGGGACCCTACCCAGAGAAGCAGTGATGCCTGAAATGGAGCCAGAGATGATGATGTGGAGTGATGGAGCAGCTGGAGACTTTAGATCCAGAGAGGGAGAGCGACTGTGTGCTGAAGACCTGTGGGGTACGGGGGCAAGGATTGCAGGGTATACCCTTTGGTTGGTTGATGATGCATGGTGGGGAGTGTAACCATGGCAATGAGACATATACGATAGAATGAATGTAAAATTAATGTTCTCCCATGTAAACTATCACATAATTCACAATAAAACATTTGCAAAAAATTAATTTAATTTAATTTTTAAAAAATCAAGGGACAGTTCTTTTAAAACTATAATATCACCAAATATTAAAAATAGTAACACCCAATGTTGATGAGTGTGTAAAAAGGCATTTTCATATAACAAAGTACAAAATGGTGCTTTCTGGAAAGCAATTTGGTAATAGGCATTAATATCCCTAAAAATGTGCATTTCCTATGACCCAATAATTCTACTTTTAGAACTGTATCCTAAGCAAGTATTAAGACATGGATATAATGTGCAAGGGTGTTTTCTACAGTATTGTTTACATTGCAAAACCTTGAACACAACTTAAATTTCTCCCAAGAGGAAGCTGTTTGAATAAATTATATTATTCCCTCACTCTCTTTTTTAGCATCTTCTAAGACAAACAAATAAGTGCAACCAGAATGCTTCTTAGAAACAAGAATGGACATGTTATCAGGATGGACCAGACACTGGAGAAGGATATCATGCTTGGTAAAGTAAAGAGTCAGTGAAAATGAAGGTCCTCAAAGAGATGCAATGACATACTGGCTGCAACAATGCACTCAAATAGAGCAACAAGTTTGAGAATGTCATAGGGCCAGGCAGTATTTCGCTCGTTTGTACACAGTTTCTATGAGTTGGAACCAACTAAATGGTGCCAAATATGTTGTTATTGTTGCTGTTGTTAAGTGTCGTTGAGTTGGTTCTGACTCATAGCGACCCTGTCTAGGGTTTTCCGATGAGCGACTGGTGAACCTGAACCGCTGACTTTGCAGTTCAAACAGACCTTGCAGTCCAGCGCATTAACCTGCAGCGCCACAACAGGACTCTTAATATAAACAACATCAATTTGATCCCTGCTTTAAAAGCAAAACAAAACAAAAAAACCTGCCTAATAATTAGCTCTATCAGACACTAAAGTTACTATAAAAACTATAAAAAACATTAGTTTTAAAATAATTTGGTCCTGGAATTGAATATACAGATATATAAATGAAATAACGCAAAGTTAAAAAATAGTCCCACAGGGTAGATAGGGACAGGCAATTTAGGCATTGGCTACCTAAAATGAGGGGGAGATAAAGGCTCAAAGTGACTGGCTTGCAAGGTTTCAAAAGGGAGTTTAGTTTAAGAGTGTGTGGGGGTCCCCACTGAATAGTTATCATCTTGTCTAGATGGGTCTGGTAAAAGGAGATGGGGATAAGATTCGTAAGAGTCAACAGTGAATAACTGTTATCATGACTAATTGCTACTGTCACAATTGTAAAGGTAGAAGTTTTGTAACAAAAAAAGGGGAGTGGTTAATCTTACAGTCCAGAAACAGAGGACCCTAGGACCATCAAGAGAGGAA
>NW_006408658.1:9134013-9137491 GCF_000296735.1 Chrysochloris asiatica | reverse complement strand
GTACAGCTTCTACTAATGAACTGGAATTTTAAGTTTTCAATTGTACAAAATTTGTGTGTTTGAGAAAATGTATATATAATTTCTGCTATTACTAAACCTAATTCTGAAAAAAAAAAGTGCGTGGGGGAAGAAAGAGTCCCCACTGAATAATTTTCATCTTGTCTAGATGGGTCTGGTTAAAAGAGACAGGGATCAGATTCTTACGATTCAGTAAAAGTTATCATGACTAATTGCGACTGTCACAATTGTAAAGGTAGAAGTTTTGTATCAAAAACGGGGGTATTTAATCTTACAGTCCAGAAATAAAGGACCCTAGTACCATCAAGGGAGAAGAGCACAAGCTGAATGTGAGAACTTATCTAGAGAAGCAGCGACACCAAAGATGGAGGCAGAGATGGAGACATGGAGGTAGGGAGCAGCTGAGGACTCTATATTCATGGGAAGAGAGGGACTGAGAGCTGGTGGTCAGGAGGCAGACTTGCAGAATGTGCCCTTTGGAGATGTAAATTATTATATATGCCTGAGTGTTTAAAAAAAAAAAAAAAAGCTAAAGTGAATAGAGAGAAATTCTGTTAACATGTACACAGAGGGAATATAATCATTGTAATGAAACAAGGTGTATGATTTGTTGAATGTAAAACTGATGATCTGCCCTGTAAACTTTCACTCAATTCACAATAAAAATTTAAATAAAAAGAAAATCATGTTAAAAAACAAAAAAGCCCCAGCTGGAGAGTTGTGTTACATTGCTCCTCACAATAGTTATAATGTAGGTTGTATGTTTTATCTTCATTTTTTTAAATGAGGGAACTGAATCCCAGGAAGGAAAGTGACTTCACCCATGGTTTAAAAAAGCTAGTAGATGGTCAAGTCAAGATGTAAATCCATGTCTGACCCCCAAAGCTTTTTCTTCTAACGATTACTCTATGTTATTCAACAAATATAATTTTTCTATTTCATTTTCTTTAAAACTCATGTAAATTGTCACTATCATGGAGATACACAGCTGCTATGTCTTGTGTACTCTTGAATGTTAGCCACAATTCCTAAAGTAAATGAAAAACTACAGAATTAAAAAACAAAAAGTCCCAGATCTGTATGGAAATTTATCATATGATAAAGTTGACATCCTCAAGCCTACAGGAAAAACGTAAATATTTCAGTAAATGTTAAAATGACCATCCATTTGGGAATAAAGACTGCATCCTTACCTTATGGTTTTATATGCAAAGTTGGTTTGAACTGCAAGGTTGGCGGTTCAAGCTCCCTTGCCACTTTTTCAAAACCCTATACAGGGTCACTATGGATCAGAACCAACTCGACAGCACTTAACAACAACATATCTCATTTTGAGTCCTGATGTGGTGTTGTAGGATAAGCACTAGACTACTAACCATAAAGTTCAAACCCACCAGGTGGTCTCAGAAACCCTATGTAGGGTATCAATGGGTTGACTACATGGCAACCAACAACATATCTATTTTTCCATTATGTATGCATTTAAAAGTTTTAACAGTTGATAATTTAATAGTAATTAAAAACAAACAAAAAGCCTTCTTCAGTCAAAATACTCTGTCTTCAGTTGAAGGTGAGAGATAAGACCATGGCTAGGGAAGACTGGGAGACTAAACATCATCTAAGGAGCTCTGGTAGCGTAATGGTTACAAATTGGGCTGCTAACTTCAAGGTCAGCAATTCAAAACTACCAGCTGTTCTGTGGGAAAAAGATGAGGCTTTCACTCCTGTAAAGATTTACAGCCTCGGAAACCCTGTACAGGGTGGCTGTGAGTCAGCACCGACTCCATAGCACACCACCATCACCACCAAACATCATCTGCTCCTAGTGTGGCACAGTAGGATCAGCATTGGACTGCGAACCACAAGGTCAGCAGTTCAAACCTACCAGCTGCTCCTTGGAAACCCTATACAGGGTTGCTATGAGTCAGAAGCAACTCAACAGCACTCAACAACAA
This sequence comes from Chrysochloris asiatica, assembly GCF_000296735.1. Classification (NCBI taxonomy): domain Eukaryota; kingdom Metazoa; phylum Chordata; class Mammalia; order Afrosoricida; family Chrysochloridae; genus Chrysochloris; species Chrysochloris asiatica. The sequence goes on along the minus strand of NW_006408658.1, from coordinate 9,135,518 downwards.
CATCTACAACATTTTAAATACAAAAAAAGATCATGAAAGAATATAAATTATATATAATCGATTTTACTTTTCTATAAGTTTTATATATCTCAATACAAAAAGTGTAATTAAAAAAATAACCACAAACAAATAAAACCTCAATGCTCTGTTCCACTCCCTGCCAAATTTCTCACCTCCCAGTCAAACTTCTTAAAACCATTGCCTACAGTTTTTTCTTAGCAAAACACAGTTGAAACAACATGGTTGACTATTACTACCTTCTAGGCGGCTATGGTTTTCTCCTAATACTTTAACTTCCTTTTTTCAAATTTATCAACCATCTCTCTCATCCTTCCACACAACTTTTTCATACTGGAGGTTCTCAGGTCCTGGTCCTTGGTCCCTTCTTTAACTTTTATCTTTAAGCAATTTTATTCACCCAAAATCATGACTTCCAAATTTATAGCTCCAACCTAGGCCTAGTTTTTGAGCTCAAGATCAGTATGTCTCTTAAACAAAAACATCAAAATGTGAAGCTATTGTTTCTTGACAAATCCTCCATCTAAGTCTATGCACTTCTAAAGGCAGGGTTCCCATTCCTTTAACCTTTCCTCAAAGAATTCTGCACGCTTCAATTTATACCACATCAAAATGTAAATTTTGTCATCCTTGAATGACCCAAATAGCATTATTTTTCAATGTTCTTTGAGTTGGGGTACAAAAAGTATGAAGGGTGTTGGATAGGACTATGTACTCAAGGACAAAGTTCAGAAAGGCTAGGAAAGAAGGAGGTATGGAAGTGGGTTAAACACAGGGAGAGAGTGGGATAAAAGATGTTACACTGTGGGGATTGCAATCGATGAGATGAAACACTATGTGCATGAAAGGAAAACGAATCTGCTCTGTAAACTTTCACCCAATTGACACAAAAATGTTTAGGTTTTTGTTTTTAAATCAGAGCTGCAGGGTGGATGCAGTAAGGTTCACCAATGAAATTCTATCAGACAGCCCTTTAATAGAATGTAAACAGTGTCCTTATTTCTAGAAAATCTTCAGGGTGAAGTGTCATGATGTCTGAGAGGGAACGCTAACATGACAAAATGTTAACAACAGTCAAATCTAGGTGGTAAGCATGGAGGTGTTTGTTACATTATTCTTAGAGAAAAATATCAATTCTTACAAAACTGTACTCTTTAAAAACTGTGAGAACTATCCTTTTAATTTATTAATCCATAGCCTGTTACAATAAATGTTTGTGGAGTATTTAAATAAATGAAAATTTTACAAGACATACCTACTTAAAGCCTTTTCCCCAAAAGGTGAGTTAAACTATCAATCATATGAAAGTTTTCCTTTGATCTTTTATCATACACTAAGATATTCAGGGGTTAAAAAAAAAAAAAAGAAGAAACCCATATTTGAGACGCTGGTCTTTGGTAGAAATAGTGATTTCCTACACATTGCTTCCATCTTCTAAAATAATGCAGTCTCTCACACATTGCCAGGTACATTGTTGTTGTTGTCAG
>NW_006408658.1:9117341-9129063 GCF_000296735.1 Chrysochloris asiatica | reverse complement strand
CCAAGGAGCACTCTGGCTGCACTTCTTCCAACACAGATCTGCTGGTTCTTTTGGCAGCCATGGCACTTTCAATATTCTCCTCCAACACCATAACTCAAAAGCATCAATTCTTCTACAGTCTTCCTTATTCACTGTCCGGTTTTCGCATGCATATGAGGTTACTGAAAATACCATGGCTTGGGTCAGGCGCACCTTAATCTTCAAGCTGACATCTTTGCTCATCAACACTTTAAAAAGGTTTTGTGCAGCAGATTTGCCTAATGAAATACGTCGTTTGATTTCCTGACTGCTGCTTCCATGAGTGTTGATAGTTGATCCAAGAAGAATGAAGTCCTTGACAACTTCAATGTTTTTCTCTGTTGGTAAGAATGTTGTTTATTGGTCCAGTGGTGAGGATTTTCGTTTTCTTTACAACAAACATCCAATCAAAGCAGTGATTCCCAAAGATAACTTCTGGACTAGTTAAATTCAAGGCAGAGAGGTCAGCATATAAAGTATGGCAAACTGCTGTAAAAGGGTTTATATTAGAAGGTCCTGGATGGAGTGGGAGAAAATGTGAATCATAGCTCAAAATTATCTTTTAAAAAAGACTGAATTGTAGAAACAACTGAATTGATATACTTTTTTTGTGTATATTTTCAACAAAAAAATAAATAAATTTTTTAAAGAACTGCATGCAGAAAGAAAGAGAAGCAGCAAGACTAACACCAGAGATTTTGGCTTGAGTAACCCGATGAATGGAGCTGCCATTTACTGAAAATGGGGAAGGTGCAAGAAGTCAAAGGAGTTAAGGCTTTTTAGACACTTAACTAGACATGCAAATAAAGATGATGAAAGAAAAATGCTATGTGAGCTATGCAAACAATGCAAGTATTAATTATATTTAATTATTATCCTTACCTGAAGAGGGGAAAGGCTTGTTTGAAAATAGTATCATTCCTCAAGCACAGCACCTACAGCAAAATAGCCGTATTAGGACAATCTTAAGCATTCACAGATCTTCAAACACCCCTTCTCAACAAAATCTAGAAATGTGGAGTATACAAACCAAAAGGAATTCAAAGGTTCTCGTCTAGTATAGAAGCTGTCCTACAGTTAACATCAAACATATAAGCAAACCAAGGTCCTCACCTTTCTTATTCCATCCCCTCATAAAATGCAAAAACTGAAGCCCCCTTCACACCCTGCTTTTAATTACCATTTCCCATCTTGATGTATTTTTTCTAATATTCATCAACTAGTATTATGCATCTGCCATATACAGACTTACTGACAAGTACTTTTTAAATTATTATTAAATTGTTTAATAATAAATGCTTCCCCACCCTGTGCCTCAATGTCTCCCATCTGTAGGTGAAGTGAAGTTCCCTCTTGGCTGTATTTCCACCCTTTGACACTGGCAGGCCTCAACCATGGGGTGTAACTGTTACACAATTGTTGTCACTTTCTTTTTAATTATGCTTTTTATTACTGCAATGGGCGTTCTTAAATCTTTCTCTACTTCTCAATGTTACAGGTAAGGTAACAAGGCCAAGAAAGACTATATTATAAGAAATTATAGCTAATAAGTGGCTACTCCAAAAGCTATGCATGCTGTGTCCTTTAAGAAAATAATGATGATGTCATCTACCCATCAGTAAAACAATAATAATGAGAGGGAGGGAGACAGCAGCAGTTGAAACTTTCTTACCTAAGCCTCCCCTTCCCCAGCCTTAACCCACTCAAAAGTTTAGGAGCATTAATTTACCTAGGTAATGTTTAACATGGAGAAATCGTGTAATGAAGTAATTAGATAATAAATACTAAATGTCCTTATGTCTTATAACACAAAAAGAAAATCCTGCTCAGGCTCACTATTTTAATTCTTTCCATATGTATGTGTTAATAAGCCTAGTATACAAAAGCGAAGTCTGAAAAACTCAGTCAAGGAGAGCCTAACTAGTAATGATGACTAAATATCCTGGGATATCTTGGATAGAATCCTGGAACAGGAAAAGAACATTAAGTAAAAACTAAAGAAATTTTAAAAACTATGGGTATTAGTTAATAATAATGTATCAATATTGGTTTATGATAGTGCAAGATGTTAATAGGATAAACTGAATGTATGTGGGAACTCTCTGCATGAGTTTTGTAACTTTTCTATAAATCTAAAATTATCCTAAAACAAAAAATTTCTTTTTAAAAAGCCTATTTTAAAAGTGACTATTAAAGGGAACATACAAACAAAATCTAACAGGGATGAACCTTGAAAACACTATGCTTTATGAAAGAAGTCAGTCACAAAGGACCAAATATTATATAATTCCATTTATTAGAAATGTCCAGAATAGGTTGTTGCTATCGTTAAGTGCTGTCGAGTCGGTTCCAACTTATAGCGACTCTGTAAAGGGTTTCTGAGGAGCAGCTGGCAGATTTGAATTGCCAACCTTGCAGTTCAAACTGACCTTGTGGTCCAGCATAGAATCCCACAGCGTCTACAGACACAGAGAATAGAGTAGTAGTTGCCTAGGGTTGAGGGGCTCAGGTACTGGGAGTGAAGGCTGAGGGTTTCTTTTTGAAAGATGAAGATATTCTAAGATTGATTGGGGTGATGGTTGCATAACTCTGCAAATATATTAAAAGCCATTGAATTGTACACTTTAAATGGATGGATTGAATGGTATATGAGCTACATTTCAATAAATCTGTTAAAAATATACATATGCACAATCCCTGCGCTATAGGAGTTCAGATGGCTGCAGATACAGATATACATTCATATTTAACAGCTAAGCAACACTGCAGGTATTACATGATTAGGTCAAAATATGTGGTATGAATAAAAAGCACTCCTGGCAGAATATCTTAGTGGAAATGGCCTGGTGAAATATTCAATTTCTGTGGTTTACAGCAGTTGCTGAGGATCTACTCAAATACATGAATACTCTCCCTGGACAAATATGTATCAGCAGAGAAATACATTTCTAAAGACACACTGAAACTCTTAAGATCACTCATGGGCCCCTATGCAAATCCAAGAGATCTTCAGTGGCAAGGGTCACGTCTTATTATTTTAATGTACATTGTGGATACTCAACAATGGTTTGTTTAGATGAGTAAATGATTGGAAAGAAGTAAATGAGTGATAATTATCGCTACCATGTATTAAGCACCACATTTATTTTGCTATCTACTATGTGTCTATATCATAATAACCTTATAAGATAAAGATAGTATCCCCATTTTACAGTTGAGGAAAATGAGATTAAGTAATTTGCCCCAAATCATACAGTGACTATCAGAACTAGCATAACATCTTAAGTTTTTCTGACTCTAAAGCCCATCATTTTCCCACAATGTTATACCTTCTCTCATATGAATTAACAGATTGCTGCTTAGAAAATCTGGGGAGGAAAAGATCAAATTTAGTCAAGGTGTCCTGGAGAATGTGAGGTCATGAAGATGGGGACAGATATGAATAGACAGATTTGTAAGATCCTAAAAGTCACAATTAAAAAAGATACTAAAGGATTTTGTAAAGTACGGTGCAGTATGCTTAACCTAATACTGGTCAGCATAGAGTTCAAGAACTGAGACCCCAGGGGACTCTGGTAACTCTAGTTGCTCCCACACTATTTACTGTCATACCTAGCTTACTATTTTCCCTCTCTGGAGTTAGAACTGAGTTTCAACTATGACAAAACAGAATAGAGAGTAGAGTGAACAGAACATATCTTTTAATGGGCCATTTCTTACAGAAGAGGTAGTGGATGAAAGATCTAGATGAAGATGGTTTTTCCCTCACTGTAATTGTTCAGAATTCTGAGTCTCTACAATAGCTAAGAATTAATTATCTAAAAGCCAGGCTTATGAGTTCACAACTTTCTGGAAGACACTCAAATTATGGCGTGAATGCTCCCTTTCAGCTCTGGGAAATGTGCTTTCTTTCCCCTGAAATGCTTGGCATTATTTATCATGATAAAAGTTATCTATTTTGGGACTGTATCCACAAATGCCAACCTCTCTCTCCTCAGTCAGCAAATGGGCAGCTCCGGTTCTGGAACAAGTGGAAAAGTGGAAGAGGAGCATTATGATGCAGTGAATGAACGAATGAGGACACAGCTGCTGCAGTGGGTTGCAAAAATACTTGTCCCATGAGTTTGGGAACTAACTGAGAACCAAGAAGAATTGCACAGTTCTAAAAAATCAAGTCACGGGGCAGAATTCATAATGTGAGAGCAGCTTCAGACATCAGAGTTCCAGGAAGTGGAAAACAGTGGGTCTGGGCTTGTGATACAAGCAACTGAGAGCAAGTCTGTGAATATTATTAACAGTATTGATCATTTCAATTGAATTATATTTATACTTTATATTAATAAATACTATCTAAAATACTGGAGCCCTGGTGTGGCACTTGAAGGTAAGTACTAGACTGCTAACCACAATGTAGGGTCAAACCCACAGCTGCTCCCTGGAAACCCTCTGCAGGGTTGCTATGAGTAAGAACCCAATTGGCACTATGTAACAACAGCAAGATCTAAAATAGCATTGTTATTACCTTTGTTGTGAGTCCTGGTGCGGTGCTGTGGGATAATGCATCAGACTACAAAGTCATTTGAACTGCAAGGTCAGTGGTGCAAACTCACCAGCTGCTCCTTAGAAACCCTATAGAGGGTCGCTATGGGTCAGGATTCACTTGATGGAACTTAACAACAACAACCCTTTGCTGAGTACTTCCTTTGTGCTAACTACTTTACACAGTAATTTCACCTGACACTTTACAGATAATTGCCTCCATTTTATAGAGGAAAAAAAAAACAATCTTAGGTACATTAGTCAGTTTTAGGTTTGGTTCGAGGTGCCAGGAACTGAAATCCAGGTCTATCTGAATCCAAAGGACACACTATCTCTCAAAATAATGATTCTAATTTGTACTACTGACATTTATATGCTAATAGCTTCTGTAATCCTGCAGTTTGGGTTTGGTGAAGATCTACAATGTGCCAAACATCGTCCCCTTTAACCGTCAAAAGCACTCAGGGAGGAAGATATAGCGTAGTGGTTACGAATCGGGCTGCGAACCTCAAGGTCAGCAGTTCGAAACTACCAGCAGCTCTGCGGGAGAAAGAGGAGGCGATCTGCTCCCGTAAAGATTTACAGCCTCGGAAACCCCGTGCAGGGTCACTATGAGTTGGAATCGACTCCACTGCACTTAACAACAACAACAACATTATACAGTGAGGAAGCCAAAACTAAGAAGGTGAGTTAATATGCCAATGCAGACAGCTAATAAGTAGTGTTCGAGGCGGACTATAAACGGGCTCTTTCTACTATCACATATTCCTGACACAAAACAAGTTCTGCAATTACATGACAATTCTTATTTTTCTCCCTAGGTTAAACAGCATGCCTTAATCATGTAGCTTCCTCAAGAAAACTTTCCTGGAAGCTCAGATCTGCTTATACTTATTATATACTCACAAAGCACCCTGATTATTCCTTTGGAGCATTTATTGTAATTAAGTAGCTATGTTTGATGTCTGTCTTTTTTGCTAGAAATATAAACTCATGAAAACAGGACCTACATTATCAGCAACTAGCATACTCACTAGCACATAACAAGTGCTGAATTAACATTTGCTGATCAAATTAATGAATCACTCTGAATCTCTAAAGAAGTTATAAAAATATCCTCAGAGAGTTGTTAACATGATTACATCAGGCAATATGTGAAAAGGGATTAACAAGTACAAGATGAGTGGTAAATGGTCAAAACAGTAGCAGTGGTGGTAATCAGCTTCCCAATTATTAACCAACACAGGGGAGCTTCAAAAAGTTCATAAAACAATTCCATTATCTTTTTGAAGCCCCTTATGTGTACTGAGTACCTTGTGTGACAGCTGCTGAAGATAAAATCATAAACAAAATGAAAAATATTTCTATCTCCCTGAGTTTACAGTGTAGAAGTGATCAGGAAATAGCTGGCTTCTTAAGTGTTTTCCTAGGCTTTTGTACTCCCTGCTCTTTTTATTGATCTGAGTTTGTGTCCTCTTAGTTCATGTATTTTGTGTGCTCCTAATTCTCGTCTTTTGCTTCAGTTCTCACTGCTATCTGTTCATAGAAATTCTGACCCATTTTAGCCTTCAACATTTTCACTTGAAAACATTTTATCATTTACACCAGTCCCTTTGGACAACTACATCAGACATACCCTGACATACCTAACCATACCTATGGTTCAGGAGTATGAAATGCCTGAGAAGGGCGCAGTAATCTCAGGATGAGTGGCATCAGTAATACAAATCGACTCAGCAGGTGAGTCACTACCCATTCTCTGGTGCATTCTAACTCCCCTAGATATTATCCTGCCATTTCTATTGACCAATATATTTTCTGGGGTCTGATGAGTATCTGCCTTAGTATCTGAACGGGGTCTACCATGCTGCACTGTTGACCCTAAGAGGCATATAATTCCACCCAGATTCATGTCAGCAAAGCTGGACTTCTCACCCATCTAAAATTTGAAATGAACTCTGAATCCTAAGGCAAAAACTTTACCGTGTACTTAACTAGGTAGTATCAACATTTGTTCATTCACTTATTCATTCAACATTTGTCAGGTAACCTACTTTCAGCCAAATACACTGTGCATGAAGAAATACAGTTCCCTAGCCTCAAATCTTTCTAGTGAGGAAAATAGATGTGTAAATTATTTACACTATAATGTGATACCAGTATAATGGACTATATGGGTCACAAAGAAGGAAAGGATTAACAACTGGGAAGGTCAGAGAAAGCTTTCAGTCTTCATTTCACAGGTGAGTAAAACCATAATTATTATTAAATTAGGGAGCTGAAAGTCTTAGAAAAGGAAGTGGAGTCTTAAGAGGAGTAGAAAATCTAGATTCCAGTATGAATACCACCACTTAAAGGCTACGTGACCTATAAGCAAGGCATTCATTCATTCAGTAGAATATTTAAGATCCTAAACACTGGGAGTGCTAACCACAAGGTCAGTAGTTCAAACCCACCAGTCGTTCTGTGGGAGAAAGATGAGGCTTGCTGCTCCCATAAAGATTTACAGCCTCAGAAACCCAATGCAGGGTCTCTATGAGTCAGAACTGACTTAACAGCAACTAAAAACATTGCGTACTAGACACTGCCGAGAGCTTCTGCTCCTTCATCGGTGGTGTCTACCCAGTTATCTAGTAATATCGTGAAGATCAAATAAATTCATGCAAATGAAGGCCATTTATTAACTATGGAATAATACCAATATTCTTACTGGCATATTACTTTACAGCTTATTAAGTCTTCTTACATTACCTTCTGTAGTCTATAATTCATGATTGGAAGATGCTGCCAAAAGTGAACAGCATCTGCATTTTTATGGATATGAAAAGTTAAATGACTTATCCAAGGTCATACAGCTGGAGGACAGATCCCAGATCTTACATAAATCCCATAGGTTTTCTTCAGAAATATAAACTATTAACTAATAATTCAAGGTAGCTATGACAAAGGTAGTACAAGACCATACATGAATAGATCCAAGAGACTATCCCTGCTAGGAGTTCAAAAAACAAATAGGCTCATGAGACTAACTGGTCAGAAATGTTTTATGGAAAAGATGAAATTTGAAGGATGAAACATTTGGAAGAGATGGTACAACAAGATTAAGAATCAAGAAAGAAATTCAGGATTTGGAAAATAATGAGACTAGATGACCAAATCAGCAAAGCAGAATCAGTTAGTGAAAAATCAGTGGCAGAGAAATCTGCACTTTCATTAGACTTGGAGGGGCTCTACATGGCCTTGAATCTTTAGATCATGGTCTAGTGACAGATTTCCATGGACTCCTAGAGTATGAAATGGTTGGGACCAGGATTCCTTAACCCATTCCTTCCAGTCTTCCTCAGAAACAAGGCAGTTAAAGCAGGAAGGCAGAGTTGCCAATTTAACCAGCTTTAGCAAAGGAATTTTGAAACTTCTTCTATTACCTTTGTACCAGATCTGGCTAAAACCTCACAAATTGTCTGAACAACAGCAAATTGTTTCATAAATGTAGAAGTAAGGCTTAGGCCCTTTGGGAAACTCAGAATAAGGTAACTAACTACCTGGCAGATCCATGAGCAGCAATGTTGACCTATGCTTACAGGAAATAGTCTCCACAATTAATACACGAATTAAAATCTTAATGTAAATTGCTGAGACGAGTCATTAACCCAAGCCGCATGGAACAACCGAAATCTGTTTTAAAAAACAAAGGGGCAAGAGAGGCCACGGAATGCATTTATTGAGGTTCATAAGATTTTGTAAATAAAAACGTGGCTATCATTATTCTTCCTTTATCACCAAGAAACCTCACTGCAAAATAAGATGACCTTCCCGTGGTCACACATATTTATCAGGGCCAGGTCCTGTTATTATGATGTCCAGTGTGGGGGTGGCCTATTTCCAGGCCACTGGGCAGCAAGATAGCAAGTAGAGGGAGCCTGACGCCATTGAAAGTGACCAAGGACGCTCGGGGCGGAGAAAAGAGAGCACAGTCCCTGTGACTGCAAGAGGTCGCATGGGCTGCTGGGAAAAGACCTGTTCTAGCCTGCGTCTCAGACCCGGATGTCTGCAGAGGCGGAGATAACCACGCGGCCGTCTCCCAGCACTCCCCTCCACCCCACCGCCCCTTGTGCGTGGAATTTGCGTTACCTTTCCCAGAGCCCCGCTCATCCTTTATTGATGCGGCCTATAATTACGCAAGCCGAAGAACCGCTTCAGCAGCCGCGATCCCTGAAAAACACTGACGGAATGGCTTAGTAGGGTCTGTAACAATATTCGACCGAGCTTCACTAGTTCCCGCAGCACTTTGGTTCCGGTAGCTCCGGAGATTTGGTGCCTCGAAATCCCACAAACTCCTCCCCCTCTACAGCTGAATGTTGTTTTCACTGCTGTTTCTCTTGGCAGAATTAGTTACTCTCTTTAAGTTGGCCCAGTACTTGGCACACAACTCTGTTATTTCACCTACCAAGTTATTGTTAGGCGCCATGGAGTCATAACTACCCTGTTGTTGTTAAGTACCGTGGAGTCGTTCCCGACTCTTAGTGACCCTGCACAGGGTTTCCGAGGCTGTAAATCTTTACGGGAGCGGAACACCTCATCTTTCTCCCGCGGAACCACTGGTAGTTTCGAACTGCTGACCTTGAGCTTGACCGCCCGACTCGTAACCACTACGCTACCAGAGCTCCTTCATAACTACCCTGTTGTTGTTAAGTGCCGTGGAGTCGGTTCCGACTCATAAAGACCCTGCACAGGGTTTCCGAGGCTGTAAATCTTGTACGGGAGCAGAATGGCTCATCTTTCTCCCGCGGAACTGCTGACCTTGCGGTTCACAGCCCGATTCGTAACCACTATGCTACCCTAAGTACAGCAAAAACAACATTCCTAGATCCTGAAACACAGGTCTGGTCCTGTGCCATTCTCAGGATCCTTCCTATATTTGTGCCTATTTTTGCAGCCTCTATGAGGTTTTCTACTCCTGTAAGGATTTACACCCTTGGAAACCCTGTACAGGGTCGCTATGGGTCGGAACCGACTCGCTGGCACTTAACAACAACAACAAATGTCATTGGAGTCTTGGTGTGGCGCTGTGGGTTAATGCGCCTGACTGCAAAGCCGTTTGAACTGCAAAGTTGGCAGTTCAAGCTCACCAGCTGCTCCTCGGAAACCCTATACAAGGTCGCTATGGGTCGGCACCGACTCGATGGCACTTCACAACAACATGTCATTGAGAGTCTTCCCCTTTTTCTCTGACCCTCTACCAAGCTTGATGTCCTTCTCCAGGGCCTGGTCCCTCCTGATAACATGTCCAAAGTATGTAAAACGAGTCTCCCCATCCTCCTTTCTAAGAAGCATTCTGGCTGCACTTCTTCCAGAACAGATGTATTTGTTCCTCTGAAAGTCCATGATTTATTTGCATTTTTGTCAGCACCGTAATTCTTTTTCGTTCTTCCTTATTCATTGCATATGAGGCAGTTGAAAGCATCACGGCTTGGGTAAGGCACACCTTAGTCCTCAAAGTGACATATTGGCTTTTTAACACTTTTAAGAGATCTTTTGCAGCAGATTTGTCCAATGCAATAATATATATTTATATGTATTATTATATCTTCCCCACATTTATTATGAGCTCTTTGCGGATTGAGATCTTGCCTGATAAATTCATTCTAGTATCTAACACAGGATGAATGTGAAGATTTGACTTCTAACTTTGATTTAAGAGCTGATTGACCCTAAGTGAACCTATGTGTCATTCAATTGCTTCAGAATAATTGATAATAACTACCTATTATTGAATAACTACTATGTGCAATGCATTCTGCTCAGTGCATAACATAATGTGTTCCTTACAACAACCTCCTTAACTTTTACAGTTAAGGGCACTGTGAAATCAGGAGGTTAAAAAACTTGTCTGATGTCAACCAAGTGAAGCAAAGTTGAGTTTCAGACTCACTCAAATACTGAGTATACACAGAAATTTTGTGTGCAAAAGGAATACATGCAGTTATTTTCATGTTTCTGTTGTTGTTGTTGCTACTGTTCCTATTGTTATTACTACTGCTGTTGGCAAGGAGAAGACAGAAATTGGTCAATATGATTGGGGCTTCAATAATAGTTTGATTTGTTGTTACAAACTCTGCAACAATCCCTTATCCTAATGTTTTGTCAGTTTTCCTATGATGAAATTCCAAGGGGCAGCAAAGAACAATGTAAGTAAATTTATTTTCCCCAAAGGTAGCTCTTTTTGGGCAGAGTTGCTAGGAGACCATATGAAGAGATAAGTTGTCATACCTCCTCCACCACAGTGACTGGTTATTGCTCTCATGGGTATCTAAAAGCTATAGGGATTTTGATGTGAATTTTTAAATAGGAAAAAAATAAATAAACAAGCATCTATCAAATGCTTAGCATGTGCCAGATCAGGTCTTTTCAGGTATTTTAGTTCATTAAATCTTCCTAATAAGTCTCTGAGGCTGAGGATCATGACACCTATTTCATGGATGAAGAACAGATCCACTAAGAAGTTACCTAATTAACTTACAGTCACACTGTAAATGTTGTACTGTCTAATTGCAGTGCTTGTGTTCCTTCTACTCTATAGGACAGCAACTATAGTTCCCAAAAAGGTGAGTTGGCTAGACCAGAAAGCATTTCTTTCTTTGTCTAGGCTAGATAAATGCAATCTTGTAGAATACAAATCTATTTTCTTACAATAGAGTTAGGGGATAGAGAGAAGAAGACATAGACAGTTCATTGTATGAAGGTACAAAGATTCCAAAGACAACTAGATAACTTCAAAATGTCAGAAATCTCAGACCCAAAAGAGAGATGAAACCCAAAAGAAACCTTTGTTTTTGTTAGGTGCCATCAGGTAGGTTCCGACTAATAGCGACCCTATGCTTAACAGAATGAAACAAGGCATGGTACTGTGTCATCTTCACAATTACTGTTACCTTTGAGCCCATTGTTGCTGGCACTGTATCAATCTACATCTCTGGGGGTGGGGGGTGGGGGGAGGTCTTCCTCTTTCTCACCGACCTTCTCCTTTAACTAGCATGATGTCCTTTTCCAGGAACTAGGTCCTTCTGATAATATGAGATAGTATGAGAGACAAAGTTTCACCATCCTGGTTTCTAAGGAGCATTCTAGCTGTACTTCTTCCAACACAGATTTGTTTGTTCTTCTG
>NW_006408658.1:9113159-9116978 GCF_000296735.1 Chrysochloris asiatica | reverse complement strand
TGGTGAAGATTTTTGTTTTCTTTACATTGAGGTGCAATCCATACTGTAGACTGTAGTCTTTGATCTTCATCAGTATTTAAGTCCTCTTCACTTCAGCAAGCAAGGCGGTATCATCTACATATGGCAGCAGTATCCATTAATGTATGTTGTTGTTAAGTGCTGTCGAGTTGGTTCCAATTCATAGCAACCCTGTATAGGGTTTCCAAGGAGTGTGACTAGTGGATTTGAACCACCGTCTTTGCAGCTCAAACTGACCTTGCAGTCCAGCACATTATCCTGCAGTACCACACCAGTCTCAAAAAAGAAGACCTTCTTGGGGAAAACAAGAGCGTTTCACACAGGCCACTCTCTAGGTATCAAGGTTTCTGCCTTTTTGCTTCATCCTTATAAAGACTATAAGCTCTCCAACATTAAGGATATGTCTTATTCATCTTTTTATCTCCAGCATCTAGTTCATGGTAATACACATCTGGTGAAGTGAACTAAACCTTCCCCTTCTTCTTTCTCATCCCTGTCTCACCCCCACCCCACCCCACCCCACCCCCCGCTCCACATACACACACTTAAAACCCATCCACAATAACATTGCTTGTCTGCACCTACACAAGTGGTACAGTAGAGACATTGTTATTGTTAAGTGCCGTTGAGTCAGTTCCGACTTATAGCGACCTTGTATAGGGTTTCTGAGGATCTGCTGGTTGGATTGAATGAGAAAATGTTCATGGAAGTCAGGTTTTGGAGTCAGATAGACCTTAGATCAAACCCTGCCTTGGTGTGGTTATTTATTTATTTATTTTAAGATTTTTATTGAGGATTGAGTGAAAGTTTATAGGGCAGATCATTAGTTCTACATTCAAAAGATCATATGCCTTGTTTCATTACAATGATTATAATCCCCTCCATGTACCATCAGTTAACAGTATTTCTATCTATTCACTTTAGCTCGTTTTAAAAAAAAAAATTCAGGCATATATAATAATTTACATCTCTAAAGGCCACATTCTGCAAGTCAGCCTCCTGGCCACCAGCTTTTAGACCCTCTCTTCCCATGAATCTAGAGTCCTTAGCTGCTACCTCTCTCCACGTTCCCATCTCTGCCTCCATATCTGGTATCACTGCTTCTCTGGATAAGGTCTCACATTCCACTTGTGCTCTTCTCCCTTGATGGTCCTAGGGCCCTTTGTTTCTGGACTGTTAGGTTAACTGTTCCCCATTTATGTTACAAAACTTCTACCTTTACAATTGTAACAGTCGCAATTAGTCATGATAACAATTACTCACTGCTGAATCCTAAGAATCGTATCCCCATCTCTTTAACCAGACCCATCTAGACAATATTCAGTGTGGACTCTTTTTTCCCCAACACACTCTTAAACTAAATTCCCCCTTGAAACCTTGTAAGCCAGTCACTTCATGCTTTTATTGCCCCCTCATTTTAGGTAACCAATATCTAAGTTTCCCATCCCTATCTGCCCTGTATACAGAGGGGATAGGATTGCTACTTGATGTGAAGACTCCTTCTCTCTCTGTTGGTATGTATAGTTACTACCTCCATGAGTGCTGGTGTGGCGCTGTGGGTTAATGCGCCAAACTTCAAAGCAGTTTGAACTGCAAGGTCAGTGGTTCAAGCTCACCAGCTGCTCCTTGGGAACCCTAGACAGGGTAGCTATGGGTTGGAACTGAATTGATAGCACTTAACAACAACAACAACAACAACCTCCTTGAGTATAGGTCAAGTTCATAAAATTATAGCAATTTACCCATGTTTCTTTTATCAAAAATTGTTTTGTTCTTTTTTTTTTTTTTTTTTTGCTTTATCTTGCTCTATTCGAGTTCTGATTATTAAGCAATCGAGGATAGGTCAAATGGGTACTATCTGCAGTTTTGAGTGTTCTTGTTTGCCTCCTCTTACTCCATATCAGCTGAATGCTTCACTCTCAGCTCTAGCCCTCTGTGGCTATGTCCTTGTCCATGGGCTCAGGTGTCCCCAGGTCTTCTCACGCTTTGGACCAACCAGCCCTTCCTCTTTTCTCTCACATCTCCATGTGAACAGGAGTCTATGGAACATGGTTGAACTCAGCCCATTTCTTCATTGCTGCCTTTCCTCTTCTTCCACTAACCAGTATATCAATGTGGTTGCCAGCAAGCTTACTTGCCTGCTCATGTGTTCCTTTTGAGTTTGTCTTAGAGGGGAGTTTGTCCTGAAGGAACTTGATTGCTTGCCTTGATGGCTTCCTGGCAAACAACTTGCTTATTCGTGTTATAGCCAGTCATACTGCCATTTTTGTTTTGGGTTTTTCCTGATGATCTTTCTTTGAAGATGTATCTTCTGTTGCTCTAGCTGTTCCAGGCTGGTCTGTTTGTCCTTTCTAGTGGGAATGGCCTACTTCAGAAGGTTCTGGATGGGGCTCAGGATTCCACCTAAGGTCCTATACTCTGCAAAGGTTTTGCAAGAGGCCTATTTCACTGGGCAAGTTCTAGAACCCCTTTTAGGTATTCCAATCAGTTATAGGCTGCGATGGGCTTACAAGCATTCTGTAATCATGTTTCCCAACATTCCTTTCTATCCAACTCAAGTGTCCATTTTACAATAGTAGGCAAGGGAAACCAATATGCATAAGACAGTCAAGCATCTTAGTATTATTTACCCTCTTCAAACAATGTCTTGATCCTATGCCACAGAGCCCTATTGTTCCAAGGTTGAGCATGCATCACTATTTACCTCTGTCCCATTTAGCCCATGCAAACCTGCCTCAGAGTTCCCCTATCTACCTTGTTCTTCCACCCCTCCAGCTTCTTGTGATCTGCCCTTCCCAATTCTCAAACTATGATGTGTCTGCCCCTACCCTGTGTTCTACCATCACCTCCTTCCACCTCTCGCAACCCCACCCCCTCCAATCCCACCGGTAACCAACAAAGAAAATTTTTTTAAATTTTAGTATGGGTATATTTTCTTAAGCTTTTACAATAATGGTCTTGTGCAATATTTGTCCTTTTGTGACTAATTTAACTCAACATAATGTCCTCAAGTTTCATCCATGTAATGTGGTGGCTTGCAGCTTCCTTGTTACTCTTCAAGGTAGCATAATATTCCATTGTGTGTATGTAACAAAGTTTGTTATCCATTCTTCCATTGATGGGCACTTAAGCTGTCTCCATCTTTTTGCTATTGTGAATAGTGCTGCTATGAACATTGGTGTGCATATAGCAACTCATGTTATGATTTGTATTTCTTGTGGATATATACCAAGTAGAGGAATTGCTGGATCATATGATATTTCTATTTCCAAATTTCTGAGGAAGCGCCATCCTGTTTTCCAGAGTGGCTGGACCATTTTGCAATCCCACTAACAATGTAGGAGGGTCCAGTCTCTCCACATCCTCGCCAGCATTTATTGTCCTCTGCATTTTTCATCTTTTCTGTTATTGCTGCTGTGAGATGATATCTCACTGTTGTTTTGATTTGCATCTCTCTAATGGCTAGTGATCGTGAGCATTTCTTCATGTTTGTTGGCTGCCCGCATGTGTTCTTTGGTGAAGTGTCTGTTCATGTCCAGTACACATTTTTTAATTGGGTTCCTTATCTTTTTTCTTTTAGAGATATTGTAGTTTCCTATAGACTTTAGAAATTAGTCCTTTGTCATTGCAAAAGATTTTTTCCCATTCTGTGGGCTGTTGTGGTTTTGAAAGGAAGAAAGAGGGCTCGATGTTCTAGGAACTTCAGGTTTGGCTAAAATGTTGATATATAGAGAAAATGGGTGATAAATGAAACTGAAGGCACCAAAGACTTACAGAGACTTTTTTTTTTTTTAATGTTTT
>NW_006408658.1:9107197-9110589 GCF_000296735.1 Chrysochloris asiatica | reverse complement strand
GAAATGAGTCCCTTGTCTGATATGTCATTGCAAAAGATTTTTTCCCATTCTGTGGTTACAGAGGCTTTTCAAGGATCTAGTGAGGAATGGAATGCTGGAGGAGAGTCAGGGAGGAATAGAGTCAGGGAGACCAGTCAGAAGATCAAGGATGACTAAAAAGAAGAGGATCTAAGGCAGTGATAGATGGAGGGAAATCAATAAGAGAGATGTTAAGGAGGTAGAATGGGCAGGATTTGGTGACTGATTAGATGAAGCACATCTGAGTTATAATCTGAGATGGGAATTTAATCAGTCTACAACTACATAGCAAATAAGCCAGTTTCCCATTCTCCCAAGTCTGTGACCTGCTGTTTCCTCTCTCTTTAATTCCTGAAACCCCTATGTACATCAGCCTAAAATGGGAACTAGACTGAGACTCACCAAATCCCATCTGACCTGTCATGAGAGAGACAGAAGGAAAAGATTAGAACATTTGCTGCCTCTAAAAGGCTACCTGAAGTAAATTGGTGGTGGTGGTTATGTGCCATGGAGTTGGTTCTGACTCATAGTGACCCTGTACAGGGTTTCTGAGGCTGTAAATCTTTATGGAAGCAGAAAGCTTCATGTTTCTCCTGCGGAACAGCTAGTAGTTTCGAACTGCTGACCTTAAGGTTTGCAGTCCAATTTAACCACTATGCTACCATACTTAGGGTTAAATTCTGAATAGTTTTACCCTTCATAATGAGGTGATGTTGGAAAAAGAGTAACTATGACAATAGGGCTAAGGAAGAGAGAACCAAATACAATAATAATATATGATCACTTTACTTTAAAAAAATGATTTCACAAATCCCTTTCTCTCCTTCATTCGTCATGCTGCCATCAGAGTGATTTTTCTAAACACAAATCTGACTATACCACTTCCCTACCCAAATTCATTTAATGGCTCCTACAAACTGCCTATATCAGTGTTATCCAAGAGAACTTTGTTCAGTTATGTAAACCATTGAGTATTCTAAATGTGACTAATGGAATTTAGAAATTGACTTTTAATTTAATCTCATTTTAGTTAATTTAAATATAAACATAACTGGCCACATATGGGTAATTACTTCCTATTGTTGTTGTTAAGTGCCTAGTGACTGTTCATAGGGTTTCCCAAGAAGAGGCTGGTGAGTTTGAACCGCTGACCTTGTGGCTCAAACTAACCTTGTGGTCCAATGAATTATCCCGCAGCGCCACACCAGGACTCCAAATACTTCCAAATTCCAGAATGTTACATAGCAAGTCCTTTACTTTCTAGCTCCTGCCTACCTCACTTCCTACACTTTTCAAGGCAAATATTACCCCCCAGCCAAAATAAAATCCTTGTAGTTCTACAATCATGATACACTTTGTCATATCTCCCTGCCTTTGCACCTGTAGTTCCTCTGCTGGAGTGACCTTTCCTAACTCATTCTCCTGGGAATCTCCTACTCTTTCTTTCTTTCTTTTGTCAATATTTGGATATCATTCATATATCATAAAAGTCATCCTTTTAAAGTATAGAGTTCAATGATTTTTCTTCTGGCCTTATTGTAAGATTTTAAAACATTTTTTATTGTTAATTGGGTGAAGATTTACAGAGCCAATCATCAGTTTTAGAGTCCATAATTCATACACATTTTGTTTCATCTCATTGATTATAGTCCCCTCAATATAGCATCACTCATCCTTCTTTCTCCATGTGTTTCCTGTTTCCCTTCCTCCTTCTTTCCTAACAAAACTTCTACTCATTCAAGACACGATTCAAATGCTACTGTTTCTATGAAGTCTCTTCCGCTCCCTTCATAGGAATGATGTAATCCCTTCTCGTTAGTTCCACAGCCTATTTTTCATGTCCTTAACATAGTGTGTTGTAATGATTAGTTTGCATATATATCTTACCTCACTAGATTGTGAGCATTTTCGAAGGAATAGTCTTTCTTTTTCTTTGTGTTTCCAGCATTTGGCATAGATCATAGAACATAGTGAGATTTTAATAAATGTTGAATGAAATAATGAATCAATGAAGATTTAAAACTTCCTAGATAGAATCATGGGCTTTAGATTTCTCCAAGATCTTGTATTTATAAAAGAACATAGAAATACTTTGCCTTTCTGGCTTTATTTTTATAAGTAAGCCTTCTTTAAAGGTTTTAGGGGCCTGGGGTGGGAGCTAGAGGTGGGGAATACTCTAGTCCTCAGCATAACCACATCAAAGAATGCTTTAGGGGAGAAGAGAGAATAAAGAGAGGTCCTTTAGAAGATTGTGTTTGATCTCAAGTTAAACTTCCACTAATAATTTTATGGTCACTTTTTTATAGAAAGTTTCCCAACAGCTCCAAATAGGTCTAATTTATCACCTGAGTCACCTCAAATTGAAAACTACTTTAGTTTCAATGGGACTTTTCTGTTTCCATTTTGTGTGTATGTGTGTGGTTTTGTTACAAAAGAAATCATACTTAAAAGGAAAAAGGATAAAAGCCTAGAGTTGGAAGAGAGCTAGCTACCTATTAAAAGCCATCCTGTACTTTACCAAGAGTCTTTCTGCCTGTGCAGGGCTGGGCTGAATGAGTAGAGATTACCTAACCCTAGAGAGAGGGTAAAAGGATGATGAAATGGACTGCAAGAGTGAAACTCAAATGATTAGTGAGCTCATAGGAGCCAGGTAAGAAGGGAGGAAGAGAACCACCCACCAGGCAGCTAGGTGGGTAACTCAAAATGGTAATCTTTCTAGAAACCTAGGAACTGTACTCAGGTCGGCCATGCCTGGCCTGGCCCTGCCTTGCACTCACTACACAGTGATCCTCCACCATAGGCATAATGGGAGATTCCTAAGAGGCCATCTCATTTCCCCACAGCCCTCAGATTGGCAAGCACTAAGCCACCTTTTGTAATTTATGCTATTACTCAACATAAGGAAAAGTTGTCACATGGACTAGGAAGAATCCTTCGTATTATTGCTGCTCGAGGTCCAGATGTCACATGTGTCCTTGAAAATAGAAACAGAAAATTCTATAATTCCACTCTAGCAAACTACTTACTCATAGCTCCTAGTATAATTCTCCTGCCTGGCAGCCTGAGCTTAAGAGACACAGGTGCAGAAATCAAGATAAGGAGGCAATTTTCAAAAACTCCACAGAATTTATACCTCCTTGATTTAATGAGACAGGAACTTCTGACCTTCATCTCAACTATCTAGTACATCTCCTAATTTCAGCGCTTCCTCATCTTTACCTCTACATCTACTGTCCAAGGTCCACTTGTATCACCTGTCACATGAACTATTGTACTTGCTTTCTAATTGATTACCAGCATACATTTTCATTCCTATTTCACTTTATCCCTCCAAACAGCTGTAAAGCATATATATTGTTGTTGTTGTTGTTGTT
>NW_006408658.1:9071882-9083281 GCF_000296735.1 Chrysochloris asiatica | reverse complement strand
TGGACTGCAAAGTAGGTTTGAACCACAATGTTGGTGGTTCAAGCTCACCAGCCGCTCTTTGGAAACCCTATACAGAGGTTGGAGTTCACTTGATGGCACTTAATAACAACAACAACCTCAATACATTCTGATTTTGAGTTTCTGAAGATTATAATAATGTAGACTCCTAAAAGTGTAAAGCTGTAAGGCTCTAGAATCTTGTTATTCTTGTGAAATAAATTTACAAAGGGAGGGTAAAGTTGTAGGATAACCAGTTACTTGTCTCTCGTTCCCTACCTTCCACTAGTTCATCCACAATAGGCTGTCCAGTAAAGTTCAATAGGTTTAAATGTCCAGTGGGATAATATAATGAAAGTTAAGGCACATTCATCCATGGAATATTTTACATTATGCCTGCTATTAAAATGATAAGAAAATTGCTTAGTATGTAAGGAACAATGAATAACTTTATACAGCATTATTCCAACTATGTTAAAATCTTATACATATATAGAAAACAATGTAAGATTGTTTCTGGTTGGTGGGAAAATCATTTTTATTTTCCCCAATTTTCTAAAATAGGTATTTCTGTAATCAGAAAAAAAAGAAAATGTTTTAAGTTCATCTGTGTCAGGCCACACCTGAAGCCGCCAGTTTACCTCCCTACAGTTGGAATGATGGGATGAGTCATCTGAAGGGAGAGGGATAGGCCAGATGGGTTTAACTAGGGCTGGCTTTGAAGGGGAGGAACAAGCACTGGATAGGATAGAGACTGTCAGCTCAGCTGGAGTTTAACCCGGAAGTGCTGACGGTGGCAGTCCAGCAAGCAAACTCCAGTCATCAAAGCTAGGAATAACGTGGCAAACCACCCCCACCGCCCTTGCACTGACGCTTCGGATAGTCTCGACCTTTGTCTCTCCCATTGGCTAGATGAGCTCGTTTGGCTTTCAGGACCTGCCCCCTTTGAGGCCAAGGAGAGACAGGGCGTTCCCTCTTTCCATGTCTGTGGGAGGGGCCATGATGAGTGTGGCTGGGCTCAGGAAGGTGGGGCTGTTTTATCTTTGCGGCTACCATTGACTGAACCCCAAAGTTTCCTCTTAATTACTAGCTCTCGGTAGTTTACCACCGAGATCGATGCTAGTGTGGGAGCTGGGCGTTTGTGAGAGATGCAGACGCCTCCTGCATTAATTCCTATGCCCTGGAGTCTTGTGAGTATTAGTTTTCCAGAGGTGATGTCACTACAAAATCTTTCCAAGGCACCTAATGCCCAAGGTTAGGATATCTCTGAAAATCAGAGATCCTTAGAGATGGGGTAAGCATATAATTTATTGTCCAAGGAGGGCCACCTTTGGGGGTCTAAAACCACTGCCATCGAGTTTATTTCGACTCATAACTACACTATATAGGGTTTCTGAGACTAAATCTTAACGAAGTAAACAGCCAGCCTCATCTTTTTCCATTGGTTTCCTGGTGGGTTTGAACTGCTCACCTATGGTTAGCAGTCAGTGCTTATCCTACAGTGCCACATCAGGAGTCCAACAATATTAGGAGCTTCAAAAAGTTCATGGAAAATTCCATTCACTTTTAATTAAATTTCCATGAAGTTTTTGAAGCCCCCTATGTTAGTCTTTCAAAATTTGACTTTTTTGAAAAAAATTGGGAATGCTTGTCTGAAGATTAAAATTGTTTTGTTCAATAAATAGCTACAGAGACCTTCCTAATTCAAGGAGTCTACTAGGGTCTTTACAGAGTTCTGGTAGCATAATGGTGACAGTTGGGCTGCTAACCTCAAGATCAGTAGTTCGAAACTACCAACTGTTCTGCAGGAGAAAAATGAGGATTTCTGCACCCGTAAATCCAGCCTAGGAAACCCTATGTTGGGTCATTATGAGTCAGAACCAACCCCTCACTTGACCTACTTACATGAGCCAAAGTCTCACCATCCTTGCTTCAAAGGAGCATTCAGACTGTACTTCTTTCAAGACATGCTGTACTTCTGGCAGTCCTTGCTATATTCAGTATTCTTGCCAATACCATAATTCACATGCATTAATTCTTCTTCAGTCTTTTTATTCATTGTCCAGCTTTCACATACATATGAAGCAATTGAAAATACCATGACTTGAGTCAGATGCAACTAGTCTTCAAAGTGACATCTTTGCTTTTGAACACTTTAAATAGGTCTTTTACAACAAATTTAATCAGTGCAATAAGTACTTTGATTTCTTGACTGCTGCTTCTATGGGTGTTGATTGTGGATCCAAAAAAAATGAAACCCTTGACAACTTCAATCTCTGTTTATCATGGTGTTGCCTGTTGTTCCAATTGTGAAGATTTTCATTTTCCATATGTTGCAGTGTAATCCACACTGAAGGCTGTAGTCTTTGATCTTCATCAATAAGTGTTTCAAGTTCTCTTTGCTTTTAGCAAGCAAGTTTATTTCATCTGTATACTGTAGGCTGTTAATGAGTCTTCTGCCAATCCTGATGCTACATTCTTCTTGATAGAGTTCAATTTTTCTTATTATTTGTTCAGCATACATATTGAACAAGCTAATGAAAGACTACAACCTTGACACCACCTTCCCTGATTTTAAACCATGCAGTATCACCATGTTCTCTTTGAATCTTTTGGTTTCGGTATGTGTTCCACATGAGCACAACTAAATGTTCTGGAATTCCCATTCTTCATAATGTTATCCATAATTTGTTATGCTCCACATAGTCAAATGTCATTTCATAGTCATTATAACACAGGTAAACATCTTTCTGGTATACTCTGCTTTTAGGGAAGATCCATCTGACATCAGAAAATTCTGGTGGAGTCCTGGTGAAGAATGGTTAAATGCTTGGCTGCTAACAAAAACGTCAGAAAGGTTTGAACCCACCAGCTGCTTTGGGGGAGAAAGACATGGCCGTCTGTCGCTGTAAAGATTTGCAGCTTTGGAAACCTTATGGAGCAGTTGTACACTGTTAATATGAGTCAGAACCAACTCAAAAACAATGGATTTGGGTTTGATTTTGTGGGGTCCTAAAAGACGAATCCCTGGATAATGCAAATGGTTAACAAACTTGGCTGCTAACTGAAAGGTTGGAGGTTTGAGTCCACTCAGAGGCACTTGGGAAGAAAAGCCTAGTCATTTACTTTCCAAAATGCAGCCATTGAAAACCCTGTAGAACATAGTTCTACTCTGACACACATGGGATTGTCATGAGTCAGAATCAACTCCATGGCAACAGATAAAGAAATCCTGTAATCCCTATGCAATTGATTAACTTTGTACTGTGAATAGGTCTTTAATTTAGGAGTTTACAAGTATAATAAATTAGTAGTTCAGATACTAATATTAGATTTTCTATTAAATCATATACTCATAAAAGCAATACTATCCCTAGAAAGGAAAATCTTTTTTTCATAGCTTTCCCCTTCCAAATGACAGTAATTATTTATTTATTGAGTTCTTTCTATGTGCATGCATTAGGACTAGGTGCTTTACCAATATCATTTCATTGAAACCTTATGGGGAAACCAAGACTAGACAGGTTAGAGATGTGGTCCAGTATTTAAGAGGACATTTGGTAACTTAGTAAATAATAGAAACAGAAAGCATGACACTACACATTTTTTTTATTCAATGAGTTTTAAAGGATTAAATTTGAAAGGAAAGATATGGGTTAAATCACTAGGCAAAACTTCATGAGTATGGAAAGATATTCCTTATCTATACTGAAGAATCAACTGATGTTTATATGACTAGAAGATAAAGAATTACTATGGATATTCTCTGGGCTCAGTAATTCTGAGAAATGGACTTTTCCAATATTCTCTTTCCAGCTTCTCCCTAAGTCTGCCTATTGTGGAACCTTGGACTAAATCATCTGCTGCAATTCTTACTTCTAAAATAAAAAGAAATAATTAAAAGAAAAAAAAAGAAAGAAAGAAAGAAAGAATTACCTACCCCTAGCCATTTTAGGATTCTTGCTTCAAATGGAATATGTCTAAAAATAAACTCACTGTCTCATCTTAGCTATCTAGTGCTGGTATATAAGAAATACCACAATTGAGTGGCTTTAATAAAGAGGAGTCTTGGTGTGGCACAGTGGATTAATGAGCTGGACTACAAAATCCTTTGAACCGCAAGGTCAAAGTTCACCAACCTAGGTTCAAGCTCACCAGCCGCTCCTCGGAAACCTATACAGGGTCACTATGGGTCGGAACCATCTCAACAGCACTTAACACAACGATAATAAGTAGAAACTTATTTTTTCACTGTTTAAGAAGCTAGGAGTTGAATTCAGACCATTGACGCTAGGGGAAAGCTTTCTTTCTCTTTTGACCTCGGGAAAGGGCAGTTGGCTCTTTTCAATTTCTGTTTCTTGGTTACTTGAAGATCTCATTTGGTATATATAGCATCTAACTTCCCCCAGCTGGGCATGCTTGCTTTGTTGCTTGCTTTTTAATATCTCAAAAGACATTGATTTAAGACAAACCCTACATTAATACATTGACATAACAAAGAAAACCCAAATGGGATTATAACAACAGGTATAAAGGTTAGGATTTATGACATATTTGGGGTACTGTAAAAATGGCGTGGCAGCAGCATCTGACTTTCTTTCAAAAGTGAGGAGGGAAACTGAGAGCAACAGTTCAAGGCTGATTCCTAGGAAGCAGAGGTCAGACATACATATATCCTGCAACTGCACCAGCTGTCCCTCCCACAGCACTCTTTACTCTTCTTCTGGGTTCAAGAATTCATTGCAATGGCCACACAGAACATACAAACTATACTCATGATTATGAAGCTGATTAAGGAAATAAGAGGTTACAATACAGGTACAGAAATGATTAAGACACAGTTCTTTGATCAGGACAGCCTCTTTCAGCAATGCTTATAAGCACTTCTCTCTATAGTCCTTGGCCTCTTATCCCCTAGACACCTCGATGTCTGCCCTACTAAGGCAAGGGTTTAAAAGCCCTTTTAGCTCTGTTGGTAAGTGCCCAGTGGCAGCCCACTCTATTAGCAAGCCTCTGCTAAGTTGTGGGTTAGTAAACTTAGCTCCACCAAGTGCCTGCCCAAAGGTGCCCTTTTTTTTACTTCTTAAGTCCAGGAATCCCCATGCCATAGCCTGTTGGTCTCCTGAATTACCTGCCACTGTTAGCTTCCACTACTCACCATCTAAACAACGTGTTCCAGCTATTTCTCTACTCCTGGGTCAAGGAGTTTCAGCTCAGGGATGTTGGGTTCTAAAGCTACACTCCACTGCTGGCTCTTCCTTCTCTATGGTAATGAGATACCTATTTCCACCTCTGGTATGACTGATTTTAAGTCTAACAGGATGGCAAAACTGATTCATCGCCATGTTAGGGTTTCACACACCTCATGGGTTACAAGCTGGGCTGCTAACCACAAGGTCAGCAGTTCAAATCCACCAGCTGCTCTATGAGAGAAAGATGGGGTTTTCTTTCTGGAGTCCTGGTGTGGGCCTGTAGGATAAATACTGGACCACAAGGTCAGTTTGAACTGTAAAGTTGGCAGTTCAGACTCACCAGCTGCTCCTCAGCAACCCTATACAAGGTTGCTGATTTGGAAGCAACTTGATGTCACTTAACAACATTCCCAGATGACATGCCTTCTCAAAGTAGAGTTGACCTTAACAATGTGGATAAGCAAAGCTTTTGGGGACTTTCATTTGCTGATGGGGCACAATTCAAAATGAGAAGAAACAGCTGCAAACATCCATTAAAAATTGGAATGTATGTATGAATCTAGGAAAATTGAAAATTGTCAAAAATGAATAGAATGCATAAAGATTGATATCCCAGGCATTAGTGAGCTGAAATTAATAGGTATTGGCCATTTTAAATTAGACAATTACATGGTTTACTATGCCAGAATGACAAGTTGAAGAGGAATGGCATCATATTCATAACACAAAAAATGCATTTGAAGATCTATCTTGAAGTACAATGATGCCTGTGATAGGATAATATCCACAAGCCTACAAGGAAAACCAGTTATTCAAGTTTATGAACTGACCACTAAAACCAGTGATGAAGAAATTAAGGAATTCTGCCAGCTTCTTCCGTCTAAAATTGATTAAGCATCCAATCAAGATGTATTGGTAATTCCTGGTGATTGGAATGTGAAAGTTGGAAACAAAGAGGAAGGATCAGTAGTTGGAAAATACGGCCTTGGTGATAGAAATGATGCTGGATATCACATGATATAATTTTGTAAGACTAATGACATTCATTGCAAATACCTTTTTTCAACAACATACACACTAGTATACACAGAGACCTTGTCAAGTGGAACACACAAGAATCAAATTAACTACATCTATGGGAAGAGACAAAGGAGAAGTTCAACATCATCAACCAAAACAAGGCCAGGAGCTGACTGGAACAGACCATCAATTGCTTATGCAAGTTCAGATGAAAGCTGAAGAAAATGGAACAAGGTCACAAGAGTCAAAATACTACCTTGAGTGTATCCTACCTGAATATAGAGGCCATCTCAAGAACATATGACTGAAAACCAGAGAATCTGAAACTTGCTCTTGAATGTAGAGAAACTAAAGTGACTAGAACAAATGATAAAATAAAAGAATTGAAAAGAAAAATTCAAAGGGCAAATCAAGAAGACAAAGTAAAATATTATAATGAAATGTGCAAATACCTAGTGTTAGGAAACCCAAAGGGAAGAGCATGCTCATCATTTCTTAAGCTGAAAGAACTGAAGAAAACAGTCAAGCCTCAGTTTGCAAAAACTGAAAGATTTTATGGGCAAAATATTGAATGATGCCAGAAACATCAAAGGAGAAGGAAGGATTGAGGCCAAAAAGAGAAAGAAATGACCAGCATTTTCCAGAATGCTCATAGTTATTAGGAAAAATGTGACCTGTAAGCAGCGTGGCTGCATAGTTTATTGCCCAAACTAGCACGCTGTTAAGACTGAAAGAAGACAACATGCATCAACTGATACACAAGAGACCCCAATGGGCCTGGCGTGAGTCTGCTGCTGCCTTCCTCCAACTCTCGGAACTTTATCCACACTGGCCTTCCTCTTCAAAGATCTAGGGGCTTCACATTGTCTGGAATACCCACCGGACACCATCACCACCACTTACCATACTTCACTGTCACCACTCGCCCTCCAAGCAAGACTGGTGCTCTTGTTGAGCTAGGCAGTGCTCTTCCTTCATAGCACAATTATAATAATGGAGTCCATTGTTCATTGTGAAAAGTAAAAAAAGATGGAAATGATACACAGAATCTCTGTACCAAAAAGAATTGGTTGATGTCCAATGATTTCAAGACGTACCATATAATCAAAAATCAATGGTATTGGAGCTGCACTGAAGGCATTGGTGAAAAACAAGTCTCCAGGAAACGACAACACAAATTGAAATGTTTCAACAAACTAATGAAACCCTGGAGGCACTCACTTGCATTTGTCAAGAAATTGGGAAGACAGGTACCTGGCCAACTGACTGGCCATATTGTTCTCATCCCAAAGAAAGTGGTCTGATAGAGTGCAGAAATCATTAACCAATATCATTACGTATGTAGTAATATTTTGATAGTTCAAAAATGGCTGCGGCAGTACTTTGACAGGAAGCTGCCAGAAATTCAAGCTGGACTTAAAAGAAGAAGTAGAACAAGGAATATCACTGCTGATGTCAGACAGATCTTGGCTGAAAGCAGAGAGTTCAATAAAGATGTTTTCTTGTGCTTTATTGACTATGGAAATACATTTGACTGTGTGGATCATGACAAACTAGGGATAGCATTAAAAGAATAGGAATTCCAGAACACTTAATTGTGATCATGAGGAATGATCAAAAGGCAGTTGTTCAAACAGAACAAGGCGATACTGAATGGTTTAAAATCAGGAAAAGTGTATATAAAGGTTGTAGCATTTTACCATACTTATTCAATCTGTATGCTGAGCAAATAATTCAAGAAGCTGGATTATATGAGCCTTATGATCATACCAGCATATCATCTTTTTTTTTTTTTTTTATCAAAGTTAAATATTTTTATTGGCAATCAGGGAGGTAACAATGATAAATATATATACATTTAACAACAGAGTTCCAAACTATATAAGCCATAAAGTGAAAGGGGAAAATCATTAATTGAGGGAAAATCAGTAATTCAACAAAAAATATTGAAGTTCTTAATACCTCTGCTGTAGTTAGAATAATGCCCCCAAGGTTGTCCATGCCCTAACCCCTAAAACATAGAAATATTTTGCTTTTTTTTTAAACCTCAATTCACTTTATTTTATTTTTCACACTTACAAAACAAAAAATATGCATTCATTTAAATGTCCAAACGGAATGTTCTGCCAGCCAGCCTCCTGCCCACAGGCACACAGCCTTTCTCAGTTCATGGACCTAGAGTCTACCACTACTCTATTTCTCCATGCCACTGCCTCTGCCACCATCTCTGCTGTCACCGCTTTTCCCGGTAGGGATCTCATGCTCCCCTCATGCTCTTCCTTCTTGAAGGTTTTGGGATTGTCTGTTCCTGAAACCAAAGATTAGCTACTACCCCACCTGACTTACACATTTTCTACAAACACAGTTTTGACAATCACAATTATTCCTGCTAACAATTATTCACAATTGGTTACAAAATCCTATTACTGTCATTCCCAGTTCCCAATCAACAGATCCATTTGGGAAAGAGGGAGGGAAACTATTCAGTGGGGATCCTACCTTACCCCTCATGTTATACAACTAAGCACACTCTTGAAAACTTTTAAGCCAGACACTTCAAGCCTTTATAACCCACGCTTTTTGATAGCCAATGTTTAAATTTCTCATCCCTATCAACCCAGTACACTGAGGAACAAGGTTGTTCCTTGATATGAAGAATCCTTCAATCCCAGTTGGAATTTTGAGTCACTGCAAAAGTCTAGTTCATCAAATTGTAGTAATTTGCACTTGTTCACAGTATCAAACATCTTTATATTCCTCGGTTTGAGTTCTGGTTAACTAGCCATCCCAGATAGGTCAAATGGGTGCTAGCTGCAAGCATGGGAGTCATGCATACCTCCCTGCACTTCAGAACAGCTGGTGGCTTCATTCTTAGCCCTAGCCCCCGGGACTAGTTCAGTGCTCAGGGGCTCACGATTTCACATATCTTCCTAAACTTCAGATCAGACAGCCCTTCTCTTCTGACTGTCATCTCAAGGTCAGTGGGTGCCAATAGAACCTGGACAAATAGCCCAGGTCTTCATTGCTGCATTTCCCCCACTTTCACTCACAAGTAGACCCAGGTGGTTACCAGCGAGCATACTATATTGCTCATTGGTTCCCTTTGAGTTTCAGTCCTAGAAGGGGGTTTTCCCTGATGGGCTGACTTTTCTTTCCTTGATAACATATGATCTTAATGATACATCAGAATTGGAGGAAGGCTTATCAACAACCTGCAATTTGCAGATAATGCAACCTTGCTTGCTGGAAACAAAGAGGACTTGAATAACTTATTTATGAGGATTAAAGACCACAGCCTTCATTATAGATTGTACCTCAATGTAAAGAAAATGGAAATCCTCACAAGTGGACCATAAATAACAAAAGTGGAGAAAAGATTGGAGTTGTCAAAGATTTTTACTTGGATCCACAATCAACACTCATAGAAGTAGCAGTCAAGAATTCAAAGGAATTATTGGTCTGGTCAAATTTGCTGCAAAAGACCTCTTTAAAGTGTTAAAAAAGCAAAGATGTTAGTTTGAGGACTAAGACATGCCATGATATTTTCAATTGCCTCATATGTATGTGATACTAGACAATGAATAAGGAATACCGAAAAAAAAAAAAAAAAACACTGATGAATTTGCATTATGGTGTTGCAGGAGAATACTGAAAGAGCCATGGACTGCCAGAAAACAAACAAATCTGCTTTGGAAGAATTGATGATGTCCAGACTTCGTCTCATACTTTGGATGCATTGTCAGAAAGGACCAGTTCCCGGAAAAGGACATCATGCTTGGTAAAGTAGAGGGTCAGCAAAAAAGAGTGGCTGCAACAATGAGCTCAAATATAACAATTGTGAGGATGATCTAAGAGCATGAAGTGGTTCATTCTTTTGTAAAAATTCCTGTTATCAATAGTGGTTCTTCTCTTGGGCTTTGGATATGATAAAATGCAAATAGAAATGTCACTAAATAAGGAGATAAATCTTGTTCTTCTTGGAGGAGAGATTTAAGGTTCACCCATACCTTAATGTTTTCAAGGTAGTGAATAAAATGCAATATATACACTTGGTTTCTGCGGTGTTTGTTGTTATGTGCCATGGAGTCGGTTCCAACTCATAGCAACCCTGTACAGAGTTTCCCAAGGCTGTAAATCTTTACAGGAGCAGAAAGCCTCATCTTTCTCCCGCGGAACAGCTGGTAGTTTTAAACTGCTGACCTTGTGGTTCGCAGCCCGATTCGTAAGCACTATGCTACCAGAGCTCCTTACCATACTATAATATTTTTAGTAGATTTTATAAATTACAAGATGTATCTACCTCTCTTACTATATTTTGACTTACAGTTACATTTTTTTACATGTCTCTCTCACCAATAGATTGACGTAAACTCAAATGTAATGACCAAACATTTTTCCACTTTCTATTTCCATATGAAAACACAGTGTCTGGCACATGGTAGGCAAAAAAGAAGAATGAATGAATAAACAAAGGAATGTGTCAGGATAGAGCATACTCAATCCTGAGTTGGTGTGTTAGTGTAGTGAGTGTTGGTGGTGGGCTGCCAAACAACGTTTTAATCTTTTTCTCCTTATAACAAAACTACAGTTTTATTGCAACACTCCATCTTCCTCCATGTAGCTGTATACACCTGTATTCCAGTCCTAGTAATTAATTGTTCTTGTCAGTAACACATTTAGGATGCACATATGAAGCAATTTTGCCCAAGGAGATGTAAGAAGGAGTCTGCTGGGAGAATATTAGGAAAAGTTTTTTTCATTTATATATAGAGATATAGCTTCTTGTTGTTGCTGTTAAGTCAGTTCCTACTCGTAGTAACCTTGTATAGGGTTTCCAGGGAGCAGTGTGTGGGTTTGAACTGCTGACCTTGTGGTTTGAAGTCCAGTGTTGATCCTACAGTTCCACACCAGGAGTGATTATTAGGGAAACTAATATTTAAGGACTCCTGTTGTGGCATTGCACTGGATTGCAAACCACAGGTTGGCGATTCAAATCCATCAGCTGTTCCTCGGAAACCCTGCACAGGGTTGCTATTGAGACAGAATCAACTTGACCGTACTTAACAACAACAACAATATTTAAGGGCAAAGTCAAAACCCTGAGAAAGGTAGAGGAGAAAGATGTAAGAACCAGGTCCTTAATGATGTTGAGTCTATTCTGATACATGGTAACCCCATGAACTGTATAGG
>NW_006408658.1:9055701-9067502 GCF_000296735.1 Chrysochloris asiatica | reverse complement strand
CAGGAAGCCTCCTTCACTGGGCATGTTGTAACCCTTAATTGTTAATGCCCTCCAGGGACTCTTGGTGACATTTCTGGGTGGGGATTAATCCTGGAGCATCCTAACTTGGAATTTCTTATATGTGATTTGCCCAATTGTTTAAACTCTTTGTAGAGTTGAGTTTTCTGTTTTGTCTAGCTGAACAATTCCTAACTGATAATGTAGTAAATGAATAACATAGCAAACAAGCTGTATCTTCATTTTTCCCTTCCTTATCAAGACACAGTGAGTTGCAGACAAAGGGTGTAGGTCAATCCTTTTGTCATCTTTGTTGTTAGTATTAGATTTCAGCTACAATGTAGATGTTCTTACAAACTTCTGCAAAGACTATTTGCCTGTTTAAGTGGATAGTCTCTGATCTGAGCAACAGAAACAAGTTTGCATGTCAGATGAAATCAGGAAGGCAGATGGTAGGATCTGTCTTGATTGGAAATATCTTGTATTTGCTGATAAAAATGATGATTTTTTTTCTTTTTTACCACCCAATGCTAGAACTTTCCGTCCAAAGTGAGAGTCTAAGTGGAAGTAATTTTCTGGAGGCTTTAAGGTATGTATTGACACTGGTGCTTTGAAATTATTACAATGTTTTTAAAACAATTTCGGTACTTTTAGCTTTTTCTCCTCTCCTTTCATCTGTTCAAATTCTAGTCTATAAAGATGCAACCAAGATTTCACCTTTGTCACAAAACAAATCCATCATGAAGTAATTTCTCTCTGCTCTAATCTCCTACAGAGGTAATTTTACTTATCTGGCAATTGGTCATGCAATGTCTCATGAAATATCTATTTATTGCTTTGAATTGTTGTTCAAATCATTCTTATTTAACTGTGTACATGTATTTCTTCTTCAACTAGATTATAAGCTTCCCAAGTATTTCCCAATGTATTTCCACACAAGCATCTTCCCTACTGGACTGCAAATTGGCAATAATTGTTTATTTTACATATTGAATATACAATGTTAAAAATGTATAGCAAGAACAGATTTAGCATGTTGTAGATTTATCATAGGAGTTAGAAATGTCTATACATTTTGTTGCTGAAGGATGAGCAGATATTTAGGATTGGAAAAATATCCTTTAATTTCTAAAGTTTGTAGTAAATGAGTGCTTATATGAAACTGACCGCCACACGTTGTTTGCTCTACTCTCACCTGAGCACAAGCACACTGCATTGTGCATCATTTGTCCTTAGTAAATGTTTATAAATACATTTAAAATGTAATGAGACTAGATATTTATTATATTGCTTTTTTTTAAAATTGTGATTAGCGTGAAAATTTATAGTGGAAATTGGTTTTCTATTCAACAATGTGTATACATTTTGATTTGTGACATTAATTGCAATGTAGTGGGTTTTTTTAGTATCTTAAAAATGAGTTTGTCATCAAGGGAGAAGAGCGGAGAGCAGGATCCTACCCAGAGAAGCAGTGACGCCAGAGATGGAGGCAAAGCGGTGATGGGGGGAGATGGAGCAGCTGAGAGGGAGAGGAGCTGTGTGCTGATGACCCGGGGGGCAGGCTTGTAGGGTATACCCTTTGGTTGGTTGATGATGCATGGAGGGGATGTAACCATGGCAATGAAACAGTATACGACAGGATGAATGTAAAGCTAATGTTCTCCCATGTAAACTATCACATAATTCACAATAAAACATTAAAAAAAAAAAATGGGGTTGTGAAAGTGGTTAACATGCTCTGCTACTAGCCAAAAGTTTGGTAGCTGTAGTCCATTCATATATGCTTACAAACATTCTTTGAATCCACTTAAAAGCAATTTTAAAGTAAAAAAAAGGGAGGGGGATTACAATACTACTATACGAACTGAGTGCCTTATAACTATTTCTGTTGTTGTTGTTGTTGTTTTAAATGACCTGTGGGTGACAACTCACTAATTTATTTGGCCCCTTGCCTAGCTTATAGAATTAAAGTACAGTTTTTTTACCCACATTTGTGTTTTATTTGTATTATTCCAATTGACTTCTAATCTTTTGTTACTGTTGGCTCCTTAGCCTAACTTGCCCTTCAAATAACTGCCAAAATTTCTTTCTACCACTTTACGTTCTGAGTTATTGTAATTCCACCCCCAAAGAGCTTTTCTTAAAAGGACTCTCTCTCCAGATGCAGATTAGATGGGTATGGGAGGAAGAGTGGAAGTACACCCACAAATATATAAGATCTTGAAGGAGGTATTTGTACATGGGTATTTACCTTTCCTATAAACACAACCATGAATGTGGTAGAGCAGACAGGTGGCAAAATGATGAAAACTTCTTGGATATTATCAAACACCTTAAGGCAATGAGTTACTGGGCCTGGGGACTCATTGCTATAGTCTTAGGGGACACCATAGTCAATCGGCATACCATAGTTCACAAAGACAACGTTCTGCATCCTACTTTAGTGAGTAGCTTCTAGGATCTTTGAAGTTCATTAGCGGCCACAAACTTCTGTTAAGTGATGTTATAAGTATAACAGTTTTGACAGAAAACAGCTCCCCACTCCTGTTCTAATGTGATCCCTTTCAGAGCAGTAGGTAAGGTTGCCAGACATCATCTAGTTCTTCTGGTCTCAGAGTTGTGGAGACTGATGTTCACATGGTCCATTAGTCCATTGGATTCATTGATTCCAAAGATCTTCAATTCTTATCACTTTTGCTTCTTCTGCACATGGAGAGACCAATACCTGAGACCTTAGATGGGCACATTCTGCAAGCCTGCCTCCTGGCCACCAGCAAACAGTCTTTCTCTTTCCATGAATCTAGAGTCCTTAGCTGCTGTATCTCTCCATGTCCTCATCTCTGCCTCCATCTCTGGTGTCACTGCTTCTCTGGAAAGGGTTCCAGGGAATAGTTACTTTTTGAAATTTAATTTAAAAATGTTCTGAAGTCAGAAATATTACTACTAGGGCTCTAGCTCATACATGCACAAGTTTATTCCAAACAAAACAAGTTTAAACATATCTCTATGGTCAGTGAGTAGATGACTGCAGACAAGTTCATCAGTAATACATTTGTCTTAATCTTTTCAGAGTGACTTGAAAAAAAAAAGATAGAACCTACAGACTTTGATGGGATCTACAGAACCAGTTAAATTCAAGGCAGAGGTACTGGTGACTGTTTTTTGGGATTCCAAAAAACATAATCTTGATAGATTGTCTTTAAGGAAAGAGGATGATCACAGGGTTTTATTATGAAGAAGTTTGAATAAAAGAAAAAACTTCATTGGTGATAAAAAAAAAAAAAAAGCTAGGAAAGTTGCACTGAGGAAATTCTCCATCATGACAATGCACCTGTTCATTCTTCAAGGGTAACAAGGGCTGTCCTATGAGAATTTCATTGGGAAACCT
The DNA here is from genome assembly GCF_000296735.1 of Chrysochloris asiatica. Taxonomy (NCBI): domain Eukaryota; kingdom Metazoa; phylum Chordata; class Mammalia; order Afrosoricida; family Chrysochloridae; genus Chrysochloris; species Chrysochloris asiatica. The sequence continues at coordinate 9,064,117 of NW_006408658.1, read as the reverse complement.
TACCCATCTATCCTATAGCCCTGATTTTGCCCCTTCAGACATTTTCTTGTTCCCTAAACTCAAAGAACATTTCAAAGGAGCACAATTTGAGTCCCTAGAGAATGCCAAGACAGTCATTTTAGCATGGAGTAAATTGAAGAGCGCAAAATTCTTCAGGAAAGCCTTAGAGAGATAGAAACATGATCATCTGAAATGTATAGACCTAGATCAGGGGTAGGAAATATTTTTTTCTGCCAAAATTATATAGCACCAATTGTAGCCAAATAAATGATCAAGTTAAAAATTCGCCTGTTATATTTAGCCAAACATTTAATTAACACACTCCTGATGTGATGGCACCAGACTGCAAAGCCATTTGAACTGCAAGGTCGGTGGTTCAAGCTCACCAGCTGCTCCTCGGAAACCCTATACAGGGTTGTTATGGGTCGGAATCGACTCGACGGCACTTAACAACTTAACAACAATGTGATGGCTAAGGAGCTCTGGTAGTGTAGTGGTTATGAATCTGGCTGCTCATCTCACGGTCAGAAGTTCGAAACTACCAGATGTTCCATGGCAGAAAGATGAGGCTTTCTGCTCTCGTAAAGATTTACAGCCATGGAAACTCTATACAGAGTTGCTATGAGTCACACCCGACTCCACTGCACATAACCACCACCAATGTGATGGTTGGAATTGTGGTTGCCTTGGCAGAGTCAGACCAAATGATTTCGTGATCCTTACATGTCCTGCGTGCCATACGTTCCCCACTCCTGACCTAGATGGAGGATACGTCGAAAAATAGTAGCTTCACATTTTGCTATTTTTGTTTGATAAACGTTTCTTTGATTTTCTTTTTCTTTTTTTAATAGAAGGACTTGTATATTCACAACCTCTGTCTTTCCTCAGGGGTGTTTCAATTTGTCTAGAGAAGGGTCTTTTGGTCTATTTTTCAGGTATATAAGATTGGTTGTCAGTGTTATGGAAGGTGTGTGGGAAGAGACAATTGATTATCAATTGTCACGTTAAGTCACTATGAGTCAGAACTTACTCGATGGCATCCAACAACACAAGAAAATCTGGCAGCACCTTTCTCTAGCACTTTGAATACATCTGATTATCTGTGTCTATACCCTCGCTTTGGAAACCCTATAGAGGGTTTCTGTGAGTTGGAATCCACTCGATGGCACTTAAAAACAACAAATACCCTCTTGTATTCAATTCTCCAGGTAGAGAAATAGTTTATTTTGACAGAATTTGACACAATTCTCTTGTTTTTGGCCCTTTATCTTATTATCTCCATTGTCTTAGTTATCTAATGCTTCTGTCACAGAAATACTACAAGTGGTTTAAAAGAACAGAATTTTATTTTCTCACAGTGTTGTTGTTGTTGTTAAGTGCCATTGAGTCGGTTCTGACCCACAGCAACCCTCTATAGGGTTTCCGAGGGGTGGCTGGTGAGCTTGAACTGCCAATCTTGAGATTCGACCTGAACAAAAGGCTTGAATTCTGAACTCAGGGTACATGCTCTAGGGGAATGTCTCTCTTGAGGGGAAAGATTGCTTTCCCTTTCTGTAGACCCAGCATTCCTTGATTCCTTGGTGATCTCCGCATGGCATGTAGCTTCTCTTCTATTCATGCTTCTTTGTGCTCTATCTATTCATTTTATGCATGAAAAATACTGAGATTTGACACACTCTGCATTAACATGGCCTCACTAATTTAACAAGGAAAACCCTAGGATTATGTCTGCAGTTATGGGGATTAGGATTCCAGCACATATTTGGGGGTGGGAGGGGTGGGACACAATTCAATTCATAGTATCACCTTCTTTGGCACTTGAATCTTCACATTCATGATTTTTCTGGGATTCTGCTTGAACTCTGAATTCAAATTGGGTTGCTTCCTGTTACTTTCCCTTCAGTAAGACCTTTCTGTGCTCTGTTTAGTCAGTTACCACTGTTCTATCTTTGTTTTCAAACTTATTATGGCTCTGGGTTACAGATGTCAAAACCAGAGTTTGCATTTCCAGTTTTTTGTTTAGTTATTGTAAATGTGTAATAAAATATCTGTACTTTTTTTTTAAACAAAAAAACATTTTGTATGTATACAAGTCAGTGAAATTAATCATGCACATTATACTATTCAACCATCACTATTGTTTCCATGTACATTTCTACTTTTCATTCTTGTTTTGGGGACGATTTCAAAAAGGAAGGAGACAGACTGCAAGTTTGCTCAATTTGTTTCTCATGATGTTGTTGTTGTTAGGTGCCATTGAGTTGGTACTGACACATAGCGACTTTATGCATAGCAGAACAAAACACTGCCTGATCCTGGGCCAACCTCACTACTGTTGCCACTCTTGAGTTCATCAATGCTTCCACTTGGCCAATCCATCTCATTGGGGGTCTTCCTCTTTTTCTGTGACCCTCCACCTTCCCGTGATACTGTGGTCTAAATTTCTTGATCCTGGGACTTATTATCTCACTGGATAATTTGAAGTTATAATTACTGTAACGACTTTTATCTTTCTGAGTGTTTAATAAACGAAGTCCTAGTCCCTTTATGTTATTCAAAAGTATGAAAAAGTGTTCACAGAAAGATAGTTTTTCTTGGCATTTTAGCCAAATTGCAATTTGGCTGTACAGTCTGTTGGTATTTCAGTGTAACCACTGTTGGCCGCATTTTTCTGTCTTAAGTTGCTCTGTTCTTTATGTAAAACAGCAATAAAAAGAGTTGTTCTCTTTTACTCTGAGTGTGATTATCACTTAGTAGCAGGTAGAGTGGTTCATTCTCCTGTACTTCTTAGAGGGGACTTTATTATTTGTGGGGCATAGAGTGTGAGGAGGATGAGCATTTCATCAATGTGTATTACACATTCTGGACTAGCAAAAAAAGAAGCAATTTCTTCCCCCATGCAATCCCAGAGCCTGGAAGTGACACTCCCCCCCTATAACACTCTGAGAAATCACATTATTCATAACAGGGACCATGATTCATATGAACAGAACAAAAGGGAATTATTAAAAATAGATGCTGTAGATCAATTTATAGTCAAAATATCTTTTCATTTAGGTTATAAATTGGTTATAATCACAGGAAGGACCATTCCATTGAAGTTCTACCACCTTCTCTTCCACTTTAGCCAAGTAACCTTCACAGTTCTCCCATGTCAAGTACTTGTAGGACAAGGTATTTAGAATAAAAGTTTCACAAGAGACCTCCTCTCATTTTTTCTATTGTCCTTTTAAAATGAGGCTTTCTTAAACATACTCTGTATTAATTGTGCTAATTTAATTGGTCACCTTGAATTATTGACTGCTTGTCCTTTTTATGCTTTGTATATTGACCAACCATTATTTTTAGCAACAATGACTATAATAACCAGTAGAATAGGTTAAAAGGACTTTATATTTGATGGAATTTGAATTCCTGCCAAAGATATTATTTGTTTCAAATATGAGCACTATGATTTCAGTCCTTTTACCTGGACAGTTTTCTCCTTCTATTGATTTCCTGCCTCTCCAAGAATAATAAATCCTTTTTAGGGGGTAGTAAAAAGAAAAAAGCAGTTCCAGCATGACAACTATTAGTACACACACACACATACACACACACACACACACTAACATTCAAGGAATTGTGCAAGGTGTTTTAAGGGCACTAATGATGAGAATGCCAGATGCTTTCAGCTGCAAATGATAATGACAAAGACATTTATAATACTAAATAGAAAAACTTTTTTTTTTTTAATAAAAAGAAATCCAGCTGGACAGTTTTAGAGTTGGTATAAAGCTCAATGATGCATATTAGCTATCTGCTTAGCTGTCATCAATGTGTTGACTTTTTCCCCTCAAGATGAAGTAGTAATGTTCACAAGATGGCTCACTTAGCTGTAGATACCACATCTTATGGCAGAAAATGGTAGTTTTTCCTCATGTATCTCATTTCATTAGGGAAGAAAATTTATTTCAGAATCCTCTAGCACATTTCCTGTCTTTCCTCATGGCTCAGGTTGCATCATGTGCTTATACTGTAGCTGAAGGGAAGCTGGAAAAGCAACTGTCATCTCCGGTATATATTGTAGAAGTAGTAATGTTCTCTGTATGTGTGTTTATGTATGTGTGAATGTATTGTTAGTAATGTATCCAACAGTATCTAACACTAGGAAAGCGATGAAATGTCAATCCTTCAAAAGGCTTGGTTTCTTTCCAGGTGCAAAGAATGCTATAATTGTATTTTAATTTCTGTGTGGTAGATTTCTGGACACGTTCATGAACTTCAAATTAAAGCACTCTTAAATCGATTAAAGTAAGTTGTTCCAGCTTCTTTGAATTTGGAACTGCCAAGGCTGTGCTCTCTCTTCTATTGCCCTCAAGGTTTAGTTACCAGATTTTATATGTGTATTTTTCACAAATAACATTAAGAAATGAAGTATCAATTTATATAATATGGTTTGGGTATGTTTTCTTTCTCCAAAATGCTCTCTGTTCCATGCCCAAGTCCCATTACCATATGAAAATAGCTAAAAATAAGTCCTCTGATTTATTGTATTTATTCAGAAAATATTTATAGCACACTTACTATATGTTGTTGTTGTTATTAGGTGCCATCAAGACGGTACCGACTCATAACGACCTTATAGCAGAACGAAACACTGCCCGATCCTGGGCCAACCTCACTACTGTTGCCACACTTGAGTCCATTGATGCTGCCACTTGGCCAATCCATCTCTCTGGGGGTCTTCCTCTTTTTCTCTGACCTTCCACATTACCAAACATGATATCCTTCTCCAGCGACTGGTCCCTCCTGACAGTATGTCCAAAGTATGAGAGACAAAGTTTGGCCTTCCTGGCCTCCAAGCAGCACTCTGGCTGCACTTCTTCCAACACAGATCTATTTGTTCTTTTGGCAGCCCATGGCACTTTCAATATTCTCCTCCAACAACATAACTCAAAAGCATTAATTCTTCTACGGTCTTCCTTACTCATTGTCCAGCTTACTATATTGTTGTTGCTGTGGTGAAGTGCCGTAGAGTCGGTTCCAAACCATAGCGACCCTGTATAGGGTTTCTGAGGAGCAGCTGGTGAGCTTGAACGGCTGACCTTGCAGTTCAAACAGCTTTGCAGTCTGACGCATTAACCCACTGCACCACACCAGGACTCCAGCTTACTATATAGCACTCCTCAAATGTTAGGGATACAAGACTTGAATTCTGACTTCATGGAGCTTAGTCAGGTAGGCGGAGACTGATAATTAGCAGAAACAAGTGAAGAGGAAGAACAAGTACAATGGAGGACAGGCCGCAGTACTTCAACTGTTGCTGTGGGTAGGAACTGATGGGATTCTTAAAGACTTCTTTGGCTGAAGGATGAGTAGGAATTGAGGGGGGAAAAAGGTAGGGAAAAGAGTTCAAGGTAAAGAAAGTAAGTGCATATAAGAAATCTTGGGAGTCAAAATGGTCTTGGAAAAGGTAGAATTTTTCTTCCAACTAATTTCTCCATTTGCTGAACTCCATAATATTTGCTATGCAACTTTTAGATCATAAAATTTCTGAAGACAAAACATGTGACTTAAACAGAAAATGTACATGATAAATATGAAAGTAGCTTCAGAGCAGTAGGTTGTGTATTTGTCAATGCCAAATGCTAGTTTAAAACATTAAAACATCTTTGGTAAGAAGTGGATTATACCACCTTTCTCTTCAAAATTATAGGGAATAGCATCACCTGTATAGGGGACTACAGAGAAAAAAGCAGCAGGATGAAACTGATTCATAACGTTCTGGAGGATGTACAAAGTAATTATAGCTCCAATCCTCAGATGCTACTTTACAGACTATTTCAGGAAACATAATGAAAACCTGGTATACCCATCAAAAAGAAAAAAAAAAAAAAAATAGTCACTCAATTTTGTTTGCAGGAGTTTAAAAAATATCTTTTGGTAATGGCTACTCTTTGTGCATGCCACAGTTCTGAGTTAGGAACTGTGGCATGGAGGGTCCTACCAGACCTGACAAGCTACTTTAAAACAAATAAATAATCAAATGTCCAAGACATGACTCAAGTTTTTAGCATTTTCTTTTAGATGCATGTGCCAAAACTCCTGCCATTTGACTAAGAAGAGCCATAGGTGAGCAAATATTGATAGAAAAGGGATTTGTGGATATAGCTGTTGTCTAGGGAGTCCTGGTATGGTGATGTAGGATAAGAACTGATCTGTTAACTGCAAGGTTGGTAGTTCAAACCCACCAGCTGCTACTCAGAAACACTATACAGGGTCTCTAGGAGTTATAACTGACTTGACGACCCTTACAATTACAAGTTGATAGACCAGAATAGATGATATCTATATATTCAACTTTTTACTGTGAATTGGGTGGTTTACAGACAAGATCAGCAAATTATACATCTTGTTTCATCTCAGTGATTACAATCCCCTCCTTGCAACATTTATCCTACTTGTTCCCTGTGGCTCCCCATTTACATCTTATATTTCACAAATGTACAAGGCAAAAATATTTGATGAATACTTACACATAATATATATATATATATTTAAATGTCCAAAGGGCACATTCTGCCAGCCAGTCTCTCCTGCCTTCAGGTACACAGCTACTCTCTCTTCTGTCCCTGCCTTTCTAGGTAGGGATTTCATTCTCTTCCTTCTTGATGGTCCTGGGATCCTCTGTTCCTGAAATGAAAGATGAACTACTCCCCACTTTTAGTAACACATCTTCTACAATTACAGTTGTAACAATTGAAATAAATCCTGCAATTATTCACAGTTGAGTAATCAAATCCTACTATCACTGTTGTCCCCCCATTCCCTTTCATCAGATCCATCTGGGAAAGAGGGAAACTATTCAGTGGGGATTCTACCTTAGCAACTTTGTTGTGCAACTAAGCACACTCCTGAAAACTTGTAAGTCAGCCACTTCATACCTTTATTGACTGTCATTTTCAGTAGCTAATGTCTAAATTTCTTGTCCCTATCAGTACAGTACACTGAGGAAACAAGGTTGTTCCTTGATATGAAGAATCCTTCCATTCAGATTGGAATTTTGAGTCACTGTATTCATAGGCAAAAGGCTATAGAGTTCATCAAATCATAGCAATTTGCATTTGTTCACATTATCAAACATTTTTATATTCCTTGGTTTGAGTTCTGGTCAACTAGTCATCCATGGTAGGTCAAAAGGGTACTAGCTGTAATTACTCGAGTTCATGCACACCTCCCTGCACTTCAGACCAGCTGGGAGTTCCACTCTCAGCCTTAGCCCTCAGGGGGTTATGTCAGTGCCCATGGGCTCAGAAGTTCACATATCTTCCTAAACTTCAGACCAGACAGTCGTTCCTCTTCTCTCTCTCATCTCAAGGTCAATGGGTGCCAATGGAACTTGGACAAACTCAATTCATGTCTTCATTGCTGCATTTCCCCCACTTGTACTCGCAAGTAGACCCAGATGGTCACCAGCGAGTATATTATACTGCTCAAGGGTTCCCTTTGAGTTTCAGTCCTAGAAGGGTTTTTTCCCTCATCAGTGACTTTTCTTTGCTTGATGCCTCTAAAGCAAACACCTTGCTTGATATTAAAACAATCCACTTTTCTTCTGTAAGTCTTTCAATAAGAATCTTCTGTTCAAGCAGTTTGGGGTTGCTCTGCATGTCTTTTCAAGGTTTTGGGTGGGACTCAGTAGATGATATTTTAAGAACTTTAATTCCTCTCCTTGACTTACTCTAGGTCAGCAATTCATCTCTGGGTTTATTTGACCCTGCCATTTCTATAAGCTAAGCAAATAACCCCTGAATAGTGTACAGAGGTATATAAATGTTTTATATTAAGACACTGTACAAATATAAGGACACACACACACACATACACATATATATTATTATTATTATTATTTTATTTATTTTTAAAGCCCATTTTAAAAGTGTCTGCTTCAAAGGTAGGAATTACTTTTTGGACTGGTCTTACAGCATGGTGAAGTATAGCTGAAGGTATATGAATGTCAAATATCCTAACTTATTTATCTTAAGAGACTCAATTTAAAATTTTTTTAAAGGTTTTTATTGTGAATTCAGTGAAAGTTTACAGGGCAGATTATCAGTTTTATATTCAACAAATCATATACCTTGTTTCATTACAATGATTATAATTCCCTCCATGTACATCAGTTAACAGTATTCACTTTAGCTTTTTTTTAAAACAAAACAAAAAACCAACATTTAGGCATATATCATAATTTACACCTCTAAAGGGTACATTCTGAAAGTCAGTCTTCTGGCCACCAGCTCTTAGTCCCTCTCTTCCCATGAATCTAGAGTCCTCAGTGGCTCCCCCTCTCCATGACTCCATCTCTGGTGTCACTGCTTCTCTGGATAAGGTCCTGCATTCTGCTTGTGCTTTTCTCCCTTGATGGTCCTAGGGT
>NW_006408658.1:9044481-9054947 GCF_000296735.1 Chrysochloris asiatica | reverse complement strand
AGCTCTATCCCCTTGTGGCTATGTCCTTGTCTATGGGCTCAAGTGTCCCCACTCTCATCACACTTTGGCCAAACAGCAGTTCCTCTTCTCTCATTCATCTCCACGTCAACGGGAGTCAATGGACTGTGGTTGAACTCAGCCCATTTCTTCATTGCTGCCTTTCCCTCTTCCATTCACCAGTACACCAATGTGGTCGCCAGCAAGCTTACATGCCTGTTCATGTATTCCCTTAGAGTTTCAGTCTTAGAAGGGAGTTTGTCCTGAAGGAACTTGATTGCTTGCCATGATGTCTTCCTGGCAAACAGCTTGCTTATTCTTATAGTAGCCAGACATGCTGACAATTTTGTTTTGGGTTTTTCGTGATGATCTTTCTTTGAAGATGTATCTTCTGTTGCTTTAGCTGCTCCGGGTTGGTCTGATTGTCCTTGCTAGTGGGAATGGCCCACCTCATAAGGTTCTGGATGGGACTTAGGATTCCACCTAAGGTCCTATACTTTACAAAGGCTTTGCAAGAGGCCTATTTCACTGGGCAAGTTCTAGAACCCCTTTTAGGTATTCCAGTCAATTATAGGCTGAAAACGAGCTTACAAGTTTTCTGTAATCATGTTTCCCAACATTCCTTTCTATCCCTCTCAAGTGTCTATTTTACACTAGTAGGCAAGGGAAACCAATATTCATAAGTCAAGCATTTTAGTATTATTTCCCCTCTTTAAACTATGCCTAGATCCCTGAATCACAGAGCCCTGTTGTTCCAAGGTTGAGCATGCATCACTATTTACCTCTGTCCCACTTAGGCCATGCAAATCTACCTTAGTGTTGTTCCCCTATCTTGTTCTTCCACCTCCTCTTCCTTCTTGTATTGTCCTCCCCAACACCTGAGCTAAACCCTCCACCCAACCCCACTGTTGTGGTTACCTCACAGTCCTTTAACTCTTCCCTTAATTTAAGATGGTCTATTTTATTCTATAATCTACTTGACCTTCTCACCACTTGGATCTCTGTTCCTCTGTTTCTACCTTCTTTCAAATTATAATTGTTTTGATTATAGACTGACCTCCCAGATCCTCTGTTCTTATCATTTTATTCAGTTGTTGACTCTTCCATTTGTAGACTGAGTTCAGGGTGATGCTGCCGCATACATCATTCTCTGGTTGTTGTCTGTTCTTGTTGGGTCTCAGTCCTTAATTTATTTTAGAACATTTTTTCATTTGACAGAAAAAGCCAGTGTATAGACATTTCCCATATGCCCCTTTCCTCCACCCCTTTCCATTGCTATTAACATTTTACATTAAGATGGCACGTTTCAGTTGGTGAATGAAGACTGATAATTGTTATTAAGTAAAGTTCACATTTTATTTAGACATCCTTAGGTTTTGCCCAGTGTCCCTTTTCTGTTCCAGGATTCTATGCAGGATACCACACTAAATTGATTTGTCATGTCTCCTTAGGCTCCTCTTGACGGTGGCATTAACGTATTATTTTTTGAATCACCAAACCTGATTGCAAATCTCATGAAAGTTACAACTACAGAAAATTGCACACATTTTAGATGGTTAAGTTCAGTGAAGTCCACTCAGAGTTGATTCAGAAGGCCTGACTTAGGAAGAAAGGGAGAGGTTTATAAATATCCCCTTTCCCAGATTTGGGATCCAGTTCAGACTATGCCTGTAATATTGCGTGATTTTCTGCAAAAGCTGTTTTCCTTTGTGAAATGAGATGTTTGGTTCACCTGATGTCTAAAACCTTTTCTAGCATGGTAGAAGAAGGATATAACCCCTAAAGTATCAACATCTGAGAATCAAGGGCTGGTAACAGACCAACCCAGGTCAGGTCAGGGAATAAAAGACGGTGGGCTAGCCAATAAGCAGGTGGCAGAAGCTCAGTGGAGGAAAATAAGAAAACCTGGTGAAGTTTCACATTCTGTATTTGCGAATCTTCTTTCTTTCTTTTAAAGTAATTTCCTCCTTTTGGGATTGTTTTCTCATCTGTAAATCGTGGAGGTGCTGCTTCTGGCAGTTATGAAAGTCCAGGGAGCAGTGGGGGAGAATGTACTTAGTAAGATGCCGTCTGTCTGAGGAATTATGGTGAGAAAGAAGATGGAGACACGTGCAAGGGTAAAGGACAGATTTGGGGAATGTGATGGAGGGCTGAGGACTCAGGAAAAAAAGGCCCTATTGCTCTCTGACTCTATCTGCACATGGCTAGGATCATTCCTACCTCAGTTCCAGCCCCGCCTCCACCTCGCCTTGCCTACATTCCCCTTAGTCTGCAAGGAGCCACACTTCATATGGCCGCTACGACAGGATGTTTTCCACTGTGCTAGGGCAGCGCGGACGAACCATCGGTTCACTCTCTTTTTCGTCCGCCCTTGGCCTCTTCCAATTGGCTCATCATGTAAGAGACGTTTGTGCTTCATATCTCGCCCCTTGATTTCCCTGTGGCTCCGCCCTGCCTCCTCTTTCCACAGACGCGAGGGGAAACCTAACCTACCCTACTCTCCCGGCTGTTCAGGAGGAAGCTGGGAGAGCTGGCTAAACCAGGAAGGCTCTGATTGTGGCGTGCACGCGTACGCGCACGCACGCACGCACGGACGCCGGCGGCCGGCGGGGCGGCAGGCTCGCGCCCAGGCTCGCTCCGCGCCGCACTAGAGGCTCGCGCACTCAGCAGGTTGGGCTGCGGTGGCGGTGGCGGTGGCGGTGGCAGCGGCAGCTGGGGAGCTGAGACGCTGCGTTTAAGAGGTCCCAGACACATCTTCGGCTCCGTCTCCGGCACCCTCCGCCTCTCTCACCCCAGTCTCCTTCTGGGTGCTGCGGAAAGCAAGGGTGCTAGCCTTGGGAATCCCGAGCACACCCGTGGCTGCTTCCGACACCGCCCTCCTTTCCTTCCAAGCCGCGGGCCTCGCTAGGTACTAGGCGACTCTGCGGGGAGGCGGCGGCGACGGCTGCCGGTCTGTGGAGGAGTCCTACGCTCCAGCCTTGTTCTTCCGCCGGGCCTGCAGGGGCCGAGAGAGCTCGGCTCCTGCTCTTCCTTTTGCCTTTTTCGTCTGCCGGTTGGAGCGGCGTCGGTCCGGGAGGTCTCTGGACTGAGGCGGCGGCAGCTCCTCCGGCTCCATCATGTCCGCGGGCGGAGACTTCGGGAATCCGCTGAGGAAATTCAAGCTGGTGTTCCTGGGGGAGCAGAGCGGTGAGTGCGCGGCTCCCCGACTCGCTGGCAGCTGGCCGGCGGCTTCGCCGCACCGCCCCCAGTGCGGCCCTTCTGTCCGCGGAGGCTCCCTCCACCCTGATCCTCGCCGACCGGTCCCCTTCGCCCCCGGCTTCTCCTCGCCTTATCCGCCGCTCGATTTTCATCTTTCATGCCCTGTCTCTTCCCTCCCCGACTCGGCCGTCTCGATTTCCCATAGCCCGGCCCTCTCTTCTCTCGCTCTGCCCTCCCTAGTCCTCACCCCGCCCAGCCCCTGCCTCCTATCTATCCCTCCTTTCTTCCTTTGGCCGCCGTCGTCTCCCCAACCCCAGCCCCCTTTCTTGAGCCCCACCCTTATTCCTTGCTCTTTGCCCAGTTGGTCTGCTCTATGGGGCCCACCCCAGGAAGCCCCAGTCCTGGGAACAGGCCCTCTTCAACCTTAGGCAAGGAGGGTGGGATCTGGGCGTTGTTTTCCCCAGAGGCTTGGCTCTGGGAAGTGCGGATCCTACAGAAGGTGGGAAATGGTGGTCGTACGGAATTCTTGGATGTTTTTCACTTTGGTGGGGAATTAGTCTGAGTTGTGGTAGAAATATATATGAATTAGAGGCGACCTGAGGATGGGGTAGGGGTTGGGGGTAAACGGGGTGGTGGCAATGGTGGTCTGAGTTTTGCCTCCTTGGGTTAGGCTGCGGCTTGTAGGAAACCTTCATTTTCTTCATTTTCATCACTGACAGTTCTTCTGGCATTGTTGATGCTTTTCAGATCACTGCCAGATGCCATGTCATGATCATTTTACTTGGAATTTTTCACATCTCACCTCCCCTTTTTCTGGTTTTAAACATGCAGCAGTGACTGACTCTCCTCATGGTGGTGCAAACAGGAATTACTGGAGAAATGTTAATTATTCATATCTTTTAAAGTATTTTACGATTACATATTTAGGATTTCTGTGATAAGAGCCTTGAGAATAATGGACATCTTTGTTACGTAGGATTTCCTTTGGGGCTAGGGAGGGAGTACAGTAGTAATAGATTTCTCATCTAGTTGTGTAAATTAGATTAAAATAGTAATACCGTTTCAGTTAAATGACTCTCTGAAGCTTGCTTAGAATTCCGTACTATCTGATGAGTGAAATTGTAATGTCACTTACATGGTTAGGTTTCTGTTGTTGCTATACTTTGTATTAGATGCAAGATCCTGGTTTAGTGATGGTTGTTTCTAAAATTACTTCCAGTTTTATGCTACATTATGCAAACTTGACACTACAGTTTAGAGATAATCACCTTCCTTTGTTTTTCTCTTATTTTCCATGCCTATTTAAAAAAATTAATTATTGGGTACCTGCCAAACGGTCAGAAAACGTTAGCTTTTGCTGGAAGGCAGATTTTGATATAAATACAGACTTTTATTAATACCTTGAACTATTTTTACTAATTTGTATGGCATGAAAGTAGGTTGATTCTAGTTGCAAAATTGCCTTCAGTTGAACCTGAGCAATAATTTTTCCTTTGATATGTAGATGGCCTTTTTCTCTCTTACCCAAGACGCATACACACTCTTTGCTTATAGGTTTTTCAGAAACAAGCGTAACTTGTAGAACCTATGGGGTTGATCCGGATCCAGCATTTTCTGTCAATTTCAGAACAGACCATACATAAAATGTAGGTCATTATTGGTAAGATATAAAGTGCTTATTGTGTGCTCTGGGAATGTAATTGCTGATGCAAAGCTATTTTGTTTGTATGAAAACCCTACTAATCTCTTGTCCTAGGAAGATTTTAACATGTTAATTGCCATAGGATTCATTCTGACTCACAGGGACCTTACATACGGTTTCTGAGGAGCAGCTAGTGGGTTTGAACCGCTGAGTCCAGTGCTGGTCCTACAGCACCTCATCAGGACCCCTTAGCATGAGTGGTGTTGTATTTAAGTGCCATTGAGTAGGTTCTGACCCATACTGACCCTGAATAGGATTTCTGAGGAACAGCTGCTGAGCTTGAACATTGCAGTTCATACCGACTTCGCAGTCCAGCACATTAACTCACAGTACCACACCAGGACTCCTTAGCATGAGTGGTGGTGGTAGTGTGCCTGGCAGTGGGTTCCGACTCATGTGTAGAGATCTTAATTTAAGGATCAGCAAGTTTGATTCTTACTCCTGGTATGGCTCCTGGTGTGGTGCTGTAGGATCAGCACTGGACTGCGAACTACAAAGTCGGCAGTTCAGACCCACCAGCTGCTTCTTGGAAGACCCTGTACAGGGTCACTATGAGTCAGAACAGACACGACGTCATTGAACAGCAACAACTAAGGTTTCCTTTGAGAGTGTGGAGAATTTATGTTCTAATTAATAATGGCCAGAGTTTAATTGTTCCTCATTTCTTAACTTTCATAAAACTTTTTTTCCTCTTTAAACTTTTAGAAACTTTTCTTTGAATAATTACCAAAGCCATCTACAGTTTTCTTGAATTATTTTTTCAAAAATAAACTTTCAGAATAGTTTTTTTGATGTACAGAAAAATTGATATGATAGTCCAGAAGATTCCATGTACCCTGCACCCAATTTCCGCTCTTGTTAACATCTTAGTAGTATGATGTTTATTACAAATAGTGAGCCAATATTGACATTATTATTAACTAAAATTCGTAACTTATTTACATTTCCTTAGCTTTTTCCTAATGGCCTTTTTCTGTTCTAAGGTTCTATCTAGGATACTTCATGACATTTAGCTGCTTTAGAATTGTGTTTACATGCTTTTTGCACTGTGAAATTGTGAAGTTAATTTACTTTTAAGACCATTATATAGTTTAAGTAATGCTTTTCTTCAGCTTGTAGGAGTCCTGTTGTGGCGCTTCAGGTAAATACTCTGGACTGCAAAGTTGGTCTGAACTGCAAGGTTGGCTGTTTAGGTTTACCAGCTACTCCTCAGAAACCCTATACAGGGTCTCTATGAGTCAGAACTGACTTAATGATACCCAACAACAACAACAGCAACAATTCTGTAGCTTTGACTAAAAATTGATGCTTGTTTTCATGAGTAGTGTTTGTAGTTTTCTTACACATTTAGCAAAGATCTGTAGTATCCATGCCATCTTGCTATAAGTCTTTATGAATTATTTATTTTAGGTCTATGTGAGTTCCATAATTCAGCTTCCAAAGATGGTTGTCTATGGCAAAGCTACTATGGTAGTCTATGGCAAGTCTATGGCAAATGCTATTAAGGAAACAAGCTTAAGTCTTGTTTCCTTAATAGCATTTACCACATTTATAATTACTTATTTTTCACAGTAGATTGCAAGTCCCATGAAGATAAAATCTATTCTCTGCCTTGTTTATTGTATCCCCAATCAGTAGCAGACTGCCTGGCAGACAGTTGTTATTGTTAAATGCCATTGAGTCAGTTCAGACTCATAGTGACCCTTTATAGGTTTTCCGAGGAGCAGCTGGTAAGCTTGAACTGCTGACCTTGCAGTTCAAACCAACCTTGCAGTCCATTGCTTTAGCCCACAGCATAACACCAGATAGGCACTCAGAAGTATTTGTTGAATGAATGATGAAATTTATAGTGTTTTGTTGTTAAGTGCCACCAAGGCTAACATACTAGTAGATTTTATATATTTTTGGTATTGTGAAGGTGTTGTCTGCTTATTCTCCCTTATGCAATTATTATTTTAACATTTTGTATTGTGCCATTTGATTGTATGCAATATATTCCAGATGGGGATTAGAGTGGTAACGGGAGTATGATAGGACCTAATACAATAATTTATAGGTCTCACAACGTTGTTTAAAAAAACCCCAAAAAACAAACCTGAAATTTGCCTTTTTTTTTTTTTTAAGTTGAATAGAGTTTTGCTGTTTAAGCTATTGCTAAAGTAAATTATTTGTTCTTAATATAGTGCATAAGAGTTTGTCAGATGGCCTTAAAGATATGTTTGTGGAACTGATCTGAACTTAAACTAGTTAACTTATTAGAAATTTAATGTAATGTGTGTGGTTCTGTGGGTTAATGCGCCAGACTGCAAAGCCATTTGAACTGCAAGGTTGGTGGTTCAAGCTCACCAGCTGCTCCTTGGAAACCCTATTGTTGTTGTTGTTATGTGCCGTGGAGTCGGTTCCGACTCATAGTGACCCTGTACAGGGTTTCTGAGGCTGTAAATCTTTATGGGAGCAGAAAGCCTCATCTTTCTCCCGCGGGTGGAAACGCTATACAGATTGGAATTGACTTGGCAGTATTTGACAACAACAACAGTGTTTTACAATGAAGATAAATTGAGTTAATGACATTTCAGTCTTGGTAATCTTCATATAGACTTAGATTTTTTTATGTTTTAGTAATATGACTGTTTAATAAAGGAATGTTGAAAATGTGTGTGGTCGTCAGAAAGTTTGTGGAAAAATGGAATTAAAAGATGTGGAATTATTATTCAAACTTTTGAAGCTACCTCTTACAGAATTTGAATCTGAAGTTTACTTGAGGAACCCTTCTTGTTACCACCTGTCAATACTGTCTTGAAATGCAGAAACAATTTTGGGAATTCCATTTATAGTTTACAATAGAATTTACATAAATGTAATGAGCCAAATTAGAAACTACTGTAGTAGGGAAAAACAAAAATGTGACTTTTTGCTTTATATTAGTTTTATTTTTAGTTGCCACATGCTAGGTGGGAAAAGGGTGTCTTACTATCAAACCTGGCAGTAGTTTGTATTGACTAGATCAGTCTTAGGACCTCTTTATTATTCTCATATAAATTATTGAGGACCATAAAGAGTGGTAGTATAGTAGTTACCAGTTGCTAGCCTTAAGTTCAGCAGTTCGAAACTGCCAGCTGTTCTGCAGGAGAAAGGTGAGGCTTTCTATTCCTGTAAAGATTTACAACTTCAGACACCATATGCAGGGTCGCTATGAGTCAGAACCGACTCCTTGGCATACCACCACCACCAATATTTTGCATATTAAAATTTAACTGAAAATGGGAAAATATTTAATTCATTTAAATATAACAGTAATGTAACCATTACACGTTAGCATAACCATTTTTTATGAAAACAAAAAACATAAAACAATTTTCCACACACATTTTTTTCTATATTCCCAAATTCCTTTATAGTTAACTTAATAAAGACAGCTGGATTTTTATCATTTCTTTTGCATTAAGACTGTTAAGTTGTTATACATTATGTAGGCTATGTAAACTTTATTATACATTCATGAGAGAATGAGATTGAAAAAAACAACATCTTAATATTATGGAAGTGTTTTTGACCTTGTAGACTTCGAAGGCTCCTGAAGGATCTTGGGGATCCCCAGGTATCTGTGGGTCACACTTGAGAACTGCTGGGTTAGATATTAAATGTACCTTCTTGCTGCCTCATATTGCAAATTACAACACTCGGGAAATATTAGCCATACCTTTTTCTTAAAGCCTTAAAATTCACTAAGTAGAGCTAATGATTAAGAGAATTGAATATGAGAGTCATATTTTAGCACTGGTCATTGACCTCAGGCAAATTACTTAACCTCTCTTTAGATTTCACTTTTCTTAAATGCTTTGGTACCATAAGTCCTGGTATGGTGTTGTAAGATAAGCACTGGACTGTTAACCACAAGGTTAGCAGTTCAAACCTACCAGCCACTTCTCAGAAACCCTATATAGGGTCTCTATGTGTGGAACTGACAGGATGGCACTAAGTGCCTTGAGGTGCTAATTGCAAGGTCAGCAGTTCCAATCCACCGACTGTTCTGCAGGAGAAAGATGAGGCTTTCTGCTCCCGTAAAGATTTACAGCCTCGGAAACCGTATTCAGGGTCACTATGAGTTGTAACCAGCTTGACTGCACGTAGCAGTAACAGTTGTTGCTGCTAAAGTGCCGTAGAGTCAGTCCGACTCATAGTGACCCTGTATAGGGTTTCCGAAGAGTGACTGGTAGGTTTGAACTGCCAGTCCAGTGCATTATCCTGCAGTGCCACACCAGGACTGCTTCTGTAATCCTTATCTACAGCAGCAGTTAAATAACAAGAAAGTGGAGTTTCAAGGAAGACAAATTATAAATATATGTAGTAGGTGCTCAAACTACTTTTAGTTGAAATTCTTGAATTAGAGCATTCTGAAGTTGGAGGTGACCTTAAAAGGTCAGATAATCCATGTCTCTCAGAGCTTTAAACTGGACCACTCTTTCGCTCTCCTTAAAAATAGCAAATTTTAAATCTTTAATATCAAATTTCTGTGTTCTGAATTTCTTAAATCTATTATTTAATAGATTGTTGTTGTTTTGTTCCGTGGAGTTGGTTCCGACTCATAGTGACCTTGTACAGGCATTCTGAGGCTGTAAATCTTTACAGGAACAGAAAGCCTCATCTTTCTCCCACAGAACAACTGGTAGTTTCGAACTGCTAACCATAAGATAGCAGTCCAATTCGTAACCACTACGCTACTATGGCTCCTTGAGGGGGCTCCAAAAGTTCACAGAAAAATTCCATTATATTTTAATTCCATTTTTAATGTAATCTGAACTAACTCAACGGCACTTAACGAAACTATACTCCACTTACTGACTGTCATTATCTAACATTTTACATTTATGACAATAATAAAAATCTATCATTACTGTTTTTCACATTAATGATTTATGTCTGGCAGTAATGAACACTGAGGTAGGTGTGTGAGATGAGAGTAATGCTGGCTATTATGATTATGTGTCAACTTGGTCTGATCATAATTCTCAGTGGTTTGACAATTATGATGGAAATTTGAGCATTGCATAATGATGTTGTCATTCCCATTTTGTGATCCGATATTCTCATGGTACATTTTCATATAACACAGATTTTTCATGATGACCTGGTCTTTTGAATCTAACCATGTTAGTAAGTGTCTTCATTTTATGTGTTAGGTAACTAGGTATAAGTCCTTTCAAGCTGGAAACTTAATCATGTTCTTATTTTTAGTAAGTTTTTTGACTTATTGTGAAATCTCCATGCACATTTCTCTTTTTCTGGCATTCTTTTTAGACCTGATTGATACTTTAATTTTCTTATCTCTTTTCTATTTTGTGTTTGTTTTTAACTTTTTATTTTGAATTAAATACAAGTTTATAGAGCAGATCATCAGTTATATATATATTTTAAACTTTATTGTGAATTAAGTGAAAGTTTTATTGTTTTGTTTTCTATCTCCATTTTTAAAAAATGTTTTATTGTGAATTATGTGATAGTTTACATGGGAGAACATTAGTTTTACATTCATCCTATATCATATATCGTTTTCATTGCCATGGTTACA
>NW_006408658.1:9041855-9043752 GCF_000296735.1 Chrysochloris asiatica | reverse complement strand
CAAGAGTCCCCAGGTCTTGCCACATTGCTGGTTAACCAGGTCTCCACCTGGGTTCACAGTAGTCTATTGAATGTTGTAGGGCTCATCTCGTAGCTCCATTGCTGTTTTTACCTCAGTTCCTCTTATCAATGACGAACATGGTCACCAATCAGAGCATGTATTCCCATTGGGTCTTAGTCTTAGAAGGGAGTTTGCCCTGAGGGGATCCGACCACTTGGCTTGATGTCTCATGGGCGAGTAACTTGCTTGTTCTTTTAGCAATCAGTCGGACTGCCTATATTGTTTTGTATTTCTCCTGTTGGTCTTTCTTTCAAGAAGTATCTTCTGTTCTTCTAGCCACTCCAGGGTGGTCTGCTTGTCCTTTCAAGTGGAAATTTCCCACCTCAGAAGATTCTGGATGGGGTTCAGGATTCCACCTATGGTCTTGTGTAATGCAGAGGCTCCGTAGGAAGCCTCCTTCACTGGTCACATTGTAGCTGCATTTTAGGTATTCCAATCAGTTATAGGCAGAAGATGGACTTACAAGCTTATGTACTAAAGTTTGTTTAGCCATTCTACCATTGATGGATATTTAGGCTGTTTTCATCTTTTTGTTAATCTCTTGTAGATAGCATATTAAAGAATTCTGTTTTCTTAATCCATTCTGCTATTCTCTGTATCTTGACTGTTGCATTTAATCTAGTCAATTATATTCAGCATAATTATAGGTAGGTATGAATCAATTGCTGTCATTTTGCTGTGTGTTTTTTTGTTCTGCTGGTTTCTTTGTTTCACATAATTTTCTAGACTGAGTTCTTATCTTTGTGAGATTTCTGTTCATTTTTATTGCTCTTGTGTTAATGTTGATTAAATATTTCTGATTTTCCTCTTTTTTATTTTGATGATAGGGTGCATTAATTTTCTTTGAAGTTACCCTGTAATTTATTGAACCCCTCCCCCCTGTGATTGTACTTGACTTTGTCACAATTTGAAAATTCTGTATCTTCACTAACTCTTTTTGCTTGTAGTTCATTATAAATTGGTATCTCTGGTTCCCTATTTTCAGTCTTGTAGGTTTTGTATTTTAAACACTTTTATATTTGAGTTGAGTTCTGGGTGGTGGTGTTCTGTATGTAATCTCAGGTTGTTGTCTGCTGTTGGTTCTCAGACCAAAGATCATCGTTTAGTATTTTTTGTAGAGTTAGTTTGGTTATTATAAGGCACTTTTTCCCTTTCAGTGGTTCATACATAGCGTCCCATTGCCTTCATGCCTACATGGCTTCTGCTGAGAAATCAGAAATTTGTCCTATTGGTTATCCTTTGTTTATAATTTTTCGTTTTTCACAAGCTGTTCTCAGGATTGTTTCCTTGTCTTTGGTTTTGAGAAGTTTGATTATGGTAGGTCTCCTTTCACCAGACCTGTCTGTTGTTGTTGTTAGGTACCATAGAGTCAGTATGACTCATAGCAACCCTATGCACAGCAGAACGAAACACTGCCCGGTCCTGGGCCAACTTCACAATTGTTGCCATGCTTGAGCCCATTGATGCTGCCATATTGCCAATCTGTCTTGCCTGGGGGTCTTCCTTTTTTTCTCTGACCCTCCACCCTACCAAACATGATATCCTTCTCCAGCGACTGGTCCCTCCTAACAATATGTCCAAAGTACGAGAGACGAAATTTGGCATCCTGGCCTCCAAGGAGCACTCTGGCTGCACTTCCAAAATGAATCAGTTGGTTCTTTTGGCAGTCCATGGCACTTTAAATAATCTCTTCCAACACCATAACTCAAAAGCATCAATTCTTCTGTGGTCTTCCTTATTCACTGTCCAGCTTTCACATGCATATGAGGTTGTTGAAAATGGCTTGGGTCAGGCGCACCTTAGTCCTCAAGCTGACATCTTTGCTCTTCAACACTTT
>NW_006408658.1:9038039-9039375 GCF_000296735.1 Chrysochloris asiatica | reverse complement strand
GTTGGAGAGCAAGTTTCAGAGTCTCTTCTGACATCCATCTTGATCTTTTCCTTCTTTCTTGTCTTCTTAATGACTTTTTGCTCTCTTCATGTATGACATTAGTAGAAAGCCTAATCTTTTTCCCGTGGAGCACCTGGTAGTTTCGAACCGCTGACCTTAAGGTTTGCAGCCCGATTCGTAACCACTACGCTACCAGAGGTCCTTTGTCTTCTTTATAGTGACCCTCAAAATAATCAAAGCCTAAGATTCTTGGTTATCTCTTTCTGTATAATTGAGCAATCCAATTTTTATTTTAACATCCTTTGTGCATTTATAGGGCTTCATAAGGAGCACTGGTAGTGGAAACCCTGTACAGGGTCTCTATGAGTCAGAACTGACTCTACGGCACTTAACAACAACAACAATGTAGGATGAATTGACTCACTTCTGTTTTGGAAAGTTCCTGGTGTTAGATCTTTATGTCTTTTTGCTGGTTAGAGTTCCTGTCTCTTACTCGAGAGGATAAACCTGATTGCTTGTGTTGTTAGAATGGATAAGAAGCTTGAAGTTATAACATACAATAAGTGGATTAAATCACCTTGTTTTTAATACTGTATGTACTTGGACCCTCAATTGTACTTTGTATCCTTCTGTCTAGAAACCCTTTGTTTTCCTTTGTGGGCTGCATAATTTTCTAATCTTCCAATGAAGTGGGAGAGGAATCTGACTATAAAGTAGAATATAGGATATGGGATATGGTCAGTCTACCTCTTAAACTAGCTAGCATCTGTTTCTTCTGTTTGTTTCTAAGAAATAAATGAATTTGTTTCTTTGCTTTCCCCATTTTCAGTTTAGAATCTTTTGTGAGTCTTGTTAAGCCAATTACTACTTTTTCATTTGTTTTCTAGCTTCTAACATGGCTGATTTGGATTTTCTGAAAACCAGCACTTAATTTAGATATTTAAAATTGCTTAGGGTTTTCAGAATTTCTTTCTTTTTTTTTTTTTTAATTCATGTTCTTAAAAAGAAAATTTATAAAATAGAAACCAACTCATTATAGGAAAGTTAAACAATGAAGGAATGCATAAAAGGCAAAGAAAAATAATCATCCATAATCTCACCAACAATCCATTGTACATAGACCACCATTATTAACATTTGGTAATTATCATTTCAGTATATTTTGTGTGTAAAATTCTTTTTTTTAAGTTTTTATTGTGAATTGAGTGAAAGTTTACAGGGCAAATCATCAGTTTTAAATTCAGCAAATCATATACTTTGTTTCATTACAATTTATAATCCCCTCCATGTTCTATCAGTTATCAGTTAACGGTATTACTCTTTATTCATTTTAGCT
>NW_006408658.1:9030918-9037703 GCF_000296735.1 Chrysochloris asiatica | reverse complement strand
TTAGTCATGGTAACAGTTACTCACTATTGAATCGTAAGAATCTAATCCGCACTCCTTTCACCAGACCTGTCTGGACAAGATGAAAACTATTCAGTGGGGACTCTTATTTTCCCCCACACACTGTTAAACTAAACTTCTCTCTTGAAATCTTGTAAGCCAGTCACTTCATGCCTTTATTGCTCCCTCATTTTAGGTAGCCAATGGCTAAGTTGCCCATCCCTATCTACCCTATATACAGAGTTGTTGTTGTTAAGTGCCATCAAGTTAGTTCTGACCCATAGTAACCCTGTATAGGGTTTCCGAGGAATGACTGGTAAGCTTGAACCGCCAACGTTGCAGGTTAAACGGCTTTGTAGTCTGGCTCATTAACCCACAGTGCCTTACCAGGACTCCTATATACAGAAGGGATAGTATTAATACTTGATGTGAAGACTCCTTCCCTCTCTGTTGATATTTTGAGCTCCTGCTTCCATGAGTATTGGTCAGGTTCATCAAATTGTAGCAATTTACCCTTGTTTCTTTTATCAAAAATTGTGGGGTGTTTTTTTTTTTTTTTGTGTGTGTGTGTGTAATTCTTAAAACATTTGTTTTGTAAAACACATGGAAAATAAAATAGACTTATATGTTTTAACAAATGATTGTAAAGTGAACACCCATTCAGTCACCTCCCAGGGAAAAAAAGACATTTCTGGTACTTCAGAAATCTTATGCATATATTTTACCAGTTAGAATTCGTAACATTCCAGTGGTAAACAGCAATCTGATTTTTATGATACTTGTTTACTATTGTAGTTTAACCATCTGTAGGATACAAAGAAGCTTCAGAGTTTCATCCTTGTTTTGGAAAAATGTCTGTTTGTGTTAGAAGTATTGCTGTATGTTGTTGTTAAGTGCCGTCTAGATGGTTCTGATTCATAGTGATCCTTTATAGGGTTTCCAAGGAATGGCTGGTAGGTTTCAACTGCTGACATTGTGATTAGCATTCCAGTGCTTATCCTATAATGCTAACATTCTAGTAATGTGAATGAGTACATTATACTATTGCAGGTCATAGAGGCTGTTTTCAGTTTTTATGAATTATGAACAGTGCTGCTATGAGCATGTTTACATATGTATCCTGAAATACATAATCATACATATTTCCTGGATTATATACCTAGGAATGTGTTGTGTGGTGTGGAGTCAGTTCCGATTCATAGTGATCCTATTTGATAGGGTTGTTATTGTCAAATGCCATCCAGTTGGCTCTGACTCGTAGCAACCCTGTATAGGGTTTCCGAGGAGTAGCTGTTGGGTCACAGTCCAGTGCTGATCCTACAGCACCACATAGAGTTTCCTAGGCTGTAATCTTTATGGGGGATGCTAGCGTGGCCTTGTAGACAAATCCTGGACTGCTAAAGATCAGCAGTTTAAACCCACCAACCCTCCTTGGAAACCCTTTATAGGTACCTATGAGTTAAAACCAATTGGATGGCACTTAACAAAAACAGTCTTTCTGAGAACAGAGCACCAGGTGCTCTGGTGGGTTTAAACCACTGACCTTTTGCTTAGCAGTTGACCACTTAACATTTTTGCCACTAGGGTTCCTTATAACTAGGAATGTTATTGTTGTTGTTAAGTGCCATCACATTCCACTGGTAAACAGGAGGAGGTTCCAACCCATAGTGACTCTGCATAGGGTTTCCAAGGATCGACTGGTGAGCTTGAACCACTGACATTGCAGTTGAAACCGACTTTGCAGTCCAGCACACACCAGGACTTCTTCCTAGGAATAGAACTGGTTGGTGAATTGGTGAGGCATAGAATATGGACATATTCAACTTTATTAGATGATACCATACTGTTTTGTTTATTCATTTTTCCCATATAGGATGATTCCATTTATATAAAATATAAATAGGCAAAATTAAACTATTATGTGGAGATATGGATACTTAAGTGGTAAAACTGTAAGCAAAACAAGACAAGGAAGTGAATACTAAAAAAAATTGGGATAATAGTCACTTCTATGGCAGAGGATCTCCACAAAACTGTTGTTGTCAAGTCAATTCTGACACATAGTGACTGATCCTAGAGGACAGAGTAGAGTTTCCAAGGCTGCAGTCTGTATGGAGTCATGGTATGGTGCTGTAGGATAAGCACTGGACTGCTAACTGCAAGGTCGGCATTTCAGATTCACCAGTCGCTCCTTGGAAACCCTGTACGGGGTCTTTATGAGTCAGAGCAGCCTTTTTGGAAACATTGCTACATTTTTCTCCTACAGAACAGCTGGTGGGTTCAAATTGCTGACCTTTTGGTTAGCAGCCAAGTGTTTAATCTCTGCACCATTAGGGCTACTTAGGGCATTGGAAGGAGGCTATAACTAGGAAAGGACAAGTAAGGCATGGATAGTTGTCACACAGGTTTTCACTTTACAATGAATGATTTATTTCCTCAGATGTTTTTCTGTTACGCATGCCACATCATAATAAAAATATTAAAAGTAAAATAAGTTTTAAAAAATGACTATGCTGAAAAATACAATTAAGGTAGTAATCAGGTAGAGAAGTCACTGTTAGCATTTTAGTATATTGAACTTTGCCATACATAGATTATTAGTCCTGTAGACTAGTTCCTGTTCTTTTGCTCTAGACAACTAGAGATCAATAGTTATATCTGAAATAGGATTTTCAATGGCTGGTTTGTGAGAAGTAGATCACCATGCTTTTCTTCTGAAGTGCCTCTGAGTTGACTCAGATCTTCAACCTTTTTGTTAGAAGGCAAGTTGGTTAATGTCACCAGCCAAAGCCACCTGATTCATTGTTAATAACCCCATATGTTGAAAATTACTGCATAAATATTAGTTGAATTATCTTAATTTCCTACATGAAACGAATTTTTATTTTTTGTCATTACCATAAGCTCCACCCAGGTTAGAACTTCATTATCTCATACTTAGATTTTCCTTTATCTTTTCCTTATGCTCTTGCTGTATAACTATACTAAAGTTTCTGGATCTGTCATTTAAATCCAATAAGCATTTTAAAAAATTAACTGCAATAAACATCACTTTTATCTTAACATTATTAGGTTGCATAAGTCCTTGTTCAAATGCCCCTCTTTACATGTGAAGTGAAGTCCAAACTCTTAGGCCTTTCAGAATCTGTTTTCTCCCCTATTTCTAACTTTATTCCTTTCAGTCATCTTTATGTTATTACAAGGCAGATTTTAATAAAATAGATTTCAGCATTAGCATACATGTCTTTACATTTAAAATACATAAAACAAAATGTTTACCGTTTTAACCATTTGAAGTATTCAATTCACTGACATAATAATGTTCACCATGTTGTGCACTCATCACCACTGTCCATTTTCAAATGTTTTTCGTCACCCTAAACAGAAACTCAATGTCTTTGCTTTAGGATTAGCACTCGACTGCGTACCACAAGGTCACTTGTTTAAATCCACAAGGTGTCCCTCGAAGCACTATACAGGGTTGCTGTGAGTTTGAACCAGCTTGATGTCACTTAACAACAAACAGAAGCACAATGTCTTTGCTTTTAAAAGTATCTATTGTAAGAATCACAGAATGAATATTGAAGCTTAAATATCCATTTGACAGATACCTACTATGTTTCAGACATTGTTGTTTTTAGGTGCTGTTGAAGTCATCGGTTCTTCTTTGGTCTTCATTATTTATTGTCTAGCTTTACTTGCATATGAAGCAACTGAAAATACCATGGCTTGGTTCTGGTGCACCTTAGTTCTCAAAGGTACATATTTTTCTTGTGAATACTTTAAAGAGATTTAAATTGGGCAGCAGATTTATTTGCCCAATGTAATATGTTTGGTTTTTTTGATTGTTCCTTCCATGAGCATTAGTTGTAGATCCAAATAAAATGAAATCCTTGACAACTTAAGTGTTTTCTCCATTAATTGCAATGTTGCTTATTGTACCAATTGTAATGATTTCTGTTTTCTGTATGTTGAGGTGTAATCAATACTGAAGACTGTAGTCTTCGATCGTCATCAGTTGTGGTTCAAGTCCTCTTAACTTTCAGCAAACAAGGTGTTTCATCTGCATGTTGAAAGTTGTTAGTATGTCTATCTTTAGTCATGATGCCATGTTAATTCATACAGAATTCACATTTCTGGAATGATCTGTTCAGCATACAGATTAAATCAATACGGTGAAAGGATACAAGTGTGATGATTATAAGCCATGTAATATACCCTTGTTCTGTTCAAATGACGCTTCTTGGCTTGTGTACAGGTTTTGTAGGAGTACCATAAAGTGTTCTGGAATTCCCATTCTTTACAGTGTTTTTCATTATTTGTTGTGATGCACACAGAAGAATGCCTTTATATAGTTGATAAAACACAGCTAAACACCTTTCTGGTATTCTCAGCTTTCAGTCAAGATCCATCTGACAAAAACAGTGATATCCCCCATTCCATGTCATCTTCTGAATCTGGCTTGAATTTCTGGCAGTTCACTGTTGATATACTGCTGCAACTGGTTTTTAAATTATGATTTGCCCTACTTAATTCCAGAAAGACTATAAAGTAGCTTATAGTAATAAATATACAGGTTGTTGTTGTTAAGTGTCATCAAGTCAGTTCCAACCCATAGTGACACTGTATAGGATTTTCAAGGAGTGACTGGTGAACTTGAACCACTGACCTTGCAGTTCAAATCAACTTTGCAGTCCAGCACATTAACCCTCAGTGCCACACCAGGACTCCAATAAATATACATAAGAGATTAATTAAAAAGAAATCTGAATAAAAATTAAACAAAATGTGAAAACTAATCTAGAAGGAGAAAAATTTGATAGGCCAAATATCTGGATTAAGTCTGTAGTTATTGACTTGGGGTGAAGAAGATGGTAATTCAGAAAAGGCCACTAAATTTATAGATTTTTAGAGGGCAGTTCACTAGTGTTTTGAGGAATTAAAAGGAGGCAATGGATATAAGTATTTGAAAAGTAAATTTTGATTTAACCAAATGTTACATTTATGAGTAGTTAAATTATAAACAGTATATTAAGGAAATTTCAAACATGTAAAACATTACAGAAATAGTATTATGAACTATCATTACCATTGTGCCAACTCCTTCACTTATTGTCGCTAAGTTCCAAAGACCAGGTCATTAATGTGAAAATTGACTTTACATGAAATTTGAGGATGACGACATGTGGTGCTGTGGGCTAATGCGTCAAACTGCAAAGTCGTTTGAACTGCAAGGTCAGTGGTTCAAGCTCACCAGCTACTCCTTGGAAACCCTATACAGGGTCGCTATGGGTCGGAATTGACTCGACGGCACTTCACAACAACAACATCAGGTAATCACAAAATGAAGAATGACTACATCATTACATCACTGCCAAACCATTGAGAATCATGACCCAGCCAAGCTGACACATAACTTTAACCATCTAAGCCAGCATTATTCTCACCTTGGCATTTGTTACTGCCTGATGTATGTTCCTAATGTGCAAAATAGTCAGATAGTAGGTTATTTTACTATTGAATGAGATGTTGGATAATGAAGAGTAGGTGTGCTCTCCAGTTCAATAATTATTAACTCATAACTTAATCCTCTTATCTATGACATACTTCCCCTTCTCCACAGTTATTTTGAAGCAAATCTCGGGCCATTAATATTTTAGAATGATCTCTAAAAGATAACAATCTCTTATTGATATTATTGACATTCATGGATAGAATTGCCCATGTTGCTGTTGTTAAGTACTGTTGAGTTGGTTTGACTCAGCAACCCTGTATAGAGTTTCCGAGGAGCAACTGGTGAGTTTGAACCGCTGACCTTGAGGTTTAAACCAATTTTGCAATCCAGTGCTTATCTTACAGTGCCACACCAGGACTCCAGAAATTGCCCATGTTTTTGTTGTTAAGTGCTGTTGAATTGGTTCCAAATCACAGCAACCCTGTATAGGGTTTCTGAGGAACAACTGGTGAGTTTGAACTGCTGACCTTGAGGTTTAAACCAACTTTGTAATCCAGTGTTTATCTTACAGTGCCACACCAGGACTCCAGAAATTGCCCATGTTTTTGTTGTTAAATGCTGTTGAATTGGTTCCAAATCATAGCAACCCTGTATAGGGTTTCTGAGGAGCAGCTGGTGAGTTTGAACCGCTGACCTTGTGGTTTAAACAGACCTTGCAGTTCAGTGTTTATCCTACATACCAGGACACTAATTGCCCATTGTTGTTTGTTGTTGTTAAGTGCCTTTGAGTCAGTTCTGCCACATAGGGACCCTGGGTTCAAACCGACTTTGTAGTGCAGTGCATTAACCCACAGTGCCACACCAGGACTCCCCAGTTCCCCATAGAAGCTTTTAACTTTGGTATACTTTACATGCTTTTGAGATTTAGAAGTTTTTTACAATCTTTAGATTAGTGGTGTCTAACTGAACTTTTTGCCTTGATAGAAATGGTCTCTATCTGAGTTACCCAATACGATGTTGGCTAGAGAGATTGAGTAGTCCTGGTATGATGCTGTGGGCTAATGCACTAGACTTCAAAGTCAGTGTGAACCACAAGGTTGGCAGTTCATACCCACCAGCCGCTCCTTGGAAACCCTATAAAGAGTTGCTATGAGTTGAAAGAGACTCTATGCTACCTAACAACATCATATAAGGCTACACAAAATTCACTCTCAGGACTTTTAGATTATCTGCTCTTGTGGTATAGCATAATTTTCATATGTTGTTGTTGTTAAGTACTGTGGAGTCGGTTCCGACTCATAGTTACCCTGCATAGGGTTTCTGAGGCTGCATA
>NW_006408658.1:9018245-9029523 GCF_000296735.1 Chrysochloris asiatica | reverse complement strand
AAAAGTGCCAAAGCCAGCCATCAGCTAGAAAATGGTTGCTTACGGTTTTCTGGAATTCTCAAGGGGCCAGTATTAGAAATGGGAGTCCTGGTGTGGTGCTGTGGGTTAATGCGCCAGACTTCAAAGCCGTTTGAACTGCAAGGTTGGCAGTTCAAGCTCACCAGCTGCTCCTCGGAAACCCTATACAAGGTCGCTATGGGTCGGAACCAATTCGATGGCACTTCACAACAAAGTATTAGAACACTTACGAAAAAGGTTCAGTAATCAACGTGGTCACTGAAGAACTGAAGTCTAAACTTTGAATTAAACACAGAAGACTTACTATCCAAGGGTATTGTGATCATGCACGGTAATTCATGTGTTTGCACACCCTGTCCCACACTGTTGACACTGCAAAAACTTCATTTTGAGGTCTTCAGGCGTCCTCCCTATAGTCCTGATCTTGGTGCATCTGACTTTGATCTGTTTGGTTCCCGGAAAGCAGCCCTTCAAGGACAGAGATTCACCTCTCTGCATTTGTGGCTCTCAGCTCAGCCGAAAATATTTTAAAATAAGGAAATAACAAAAGCTTGTTGACAGATGGACAAAGTGTATTGAAAAGCAAGGAGATTATGTCAAAAAATGATGCATTTGTCTTTTCTAAAAGTTGATTGAAACAAATTCTATATCCAGAGTGCAGATAATTTTTGACTCACCCTCTTATTTTTCCATGAACTTTTTGAAGTCCCTTTGTAGGCCTGTGTTTCTTCAAGATGATAACAAAAATGTTATATTGATGTTTAGTAAATAGGAAGTGACTGGTTGGTAATTAATGGTAGGATGTAATTAGTCATTTTGTAAACTTTTTAAGTTCTGTTTCTCAAGTTGTTTAAAATTAATATGAAATATTTTCTGTGGCCTATAGAATATTTTATAGTTAATGTTTCTTCAAATTTATATATTTGTGCTTTTAAAAGGACCACTTGAACTTTATGCTTCCATTTTCTCATTTAAATGAGAGGCATCTTTTTTCCCCCCATGTAGTAAGGCCCGTATAAGTGGTCCCTCTGTAGGTTTCATCTAGGGACTTATTGTTAGAACCTTTCAACCATTCTTCCCTGCTTAAATGCTTACAAAGTTTCCAGAAAGTGAAAATAGTTTCTCTTCAAAAAATAACTGGATATGCTTACTTTTAAATATGTTGCTGTTGTTAAGTGCAGTCAAGTTGGTTCCATCCGATTCATAGTGATGCTGTATAGGGCTCCTGAGGAGCAGATGGTGGTTTGAACTGCTGACCTTGCAGTTCAAACTGATCTTGCGGTCCAGTGCCACACCAGTTTTAAGTATGTTGTTATTGTTGTTAAGTGATCTTGAGTCAGTTCTGTCCCTAAGTGACCCTGTATAGGGTATCCTAGGAGTGGCTGGTGAGCTTGAACTACTGACCTTGCAATTCAAACTGACTTTGTAGTCCAGCGCATTAACCCACAGTACTACACCAGAACTCCCGTTTTAAGTATAGCTTTCCTTTTATACTTTGGAGTTTTTTAGCTTAATTTTCCTCTTGAAAATGTGCATTCGTTATCAAAATCTCTGCTTTTACAGTAATCATAATATTTAACATGTTGTTGTTTTTAGTTGGTGTTGAGTCATTTCCAACTCATGATGACCTTATGTATGCAGAGTAGAAGTGCTCCATGGGATTTTCAAGGGTGGGACCTTTCAAAATCTGATCATCAGGCTTCTCTTCCAAAGTCTGGCTACCTACCAAGCTTTTGGCTAGTAGTTGGTGCTAACTTTTGCAAATCCAGTGTAAATAACTATTTCAACCTTAGTCTGATAGTATTATGAATACCATGACCATTTATTTTTGGTTTTCCAGAATTTCTACATTTGTATGTAACCCTTTGTAACCAAACATAAAAGAACACATAATATACCTCTGGACAATAATAATGCATAGCAATTAAAGCATAATTTATGCCAAACTGGTAATTTTTAAAATGTCAGATAACATTAATTTTGTGAATAAATCCAGTTTTATGTCTGTTTTCCTGATCTTAGTTTATTTATTTACATACATTAATCGTAGTTATCAACTAACATTTAATTAGAATACATATGGTCCTATGGAGTCCTGGTGTGGCACTGTGGGTTAATGCACTAGACTGCACAGTTTGAACTGTAAGGTTGGTGGTTCAAACTCACCAGTCGCTCCTTGGAAACCCTCTAGAGGGTCACTATGGGTCAGAACCGACTTGATGGCACTTAACAACAGCATTGTGTTTTGTTTCTGGTGTGCCACTGTAGAGTAAGCACTAGACTGCAATTTCAGTTTGAACCTCAAGGTTGGTGGTTCAAACTCAACCAGCTGCCTTGGAAACCCTATACAGGGTCGCTATGAGTCAGAACCGACTTCACGTCACTTAACAACAACAACATGAGCACCTTAGAGAAGTGGTTTGTTTCAGGCCTAGGGCAGGAAAAATAAAAAATAAGGCAGGAGCATCTTGTGCCAGCAACTTAAAAATGGGAGCATGTTAAAAGAGCTGCTTCTTGGAAACCCTGTTTACTGGGTTGCTAAGAGTTGGAACCAACTCAACGGCATGTTACAACAACGATAACTACAAAAAAAAAAAAAAATAGTTATTTTGCAGCGTTGTTGTTGTTAGGTGCCATCGAGTCGGTACCGACTCATAGCAACCTTATGCACAGCAGAACAAAACACTGCCCGATCCTGGGCCAACCTCACTACTGTTGCCATGCTTGAGTCCATCGATGCTGCCACTTGGCCAATCCATCTTAACAAGAAAAGACTTAAATAGGATTGTAGAAACATTAGAATGGTTTATGAAATTATCCAGAGAATGTTTTCTATTCCAAAATAGAGAAATAATATCTTAGATGTGCCAGAGGTGCCCATAGAGAACCAGCACTATGCCAGGCTCCATTTTGTGAGATATAGAATCAATTTGCTGATAATTACTCTTGCTAGTTAGTTACAGTTGATCTTATGAAGGGGCATCAAAATTTTAATGGGAAAATGGAATTAAAAGATAGTGGAACTTTCCCATGAACTTTTTGAAGGCCCCTCTCTCTTGTTTCCATATAAGCTTCCTATTTAATATAACTTCTTGATGACCATTAAGAACCTAACTAATCTTATCCTGAATACTGTGACTGTTCATTTGTTGTTCAATAACTTTACGTTTGTGCCTAATATCATTGTGTAACTAAACAAAACTTTATTCATTATATTGTAATACTTTTCTTCCTGCCCGACTACCCACATAATAAACTGATTGTTGTTGTTGTTAAGTGCCGTTGAGTCGGTTCCAACCCATAGTGACCCAGAACAGGGTTTCCAAGTCTGTAAATCTTTATGGGAGCAGAAAGCCTCATCTTTCTCCCATGGAGCAGCTGGTAGTTTCAAACTGCTGACCTTCTGGTTCGCAGCCCGATTCGTAACCACTACGCTACCAGAGCTCCTTAAAAAACTGATTAATATAATATAAATCTTGTGAAATAGTTTACTTAAAGTCACTGTTTTAGCTTTATCCTTTTTCTTGTTCAGATCTCGGTAGATATTCAAAGTACGTAGGTATTCCATTTTGCCTCAAAAGAATATGTATTTTGCATTTGTTGTGTGCAGATTCTTTATTATTTTTACTTGGTCAATTTTAGGTACCCTGGTGGTACTCAGCTGCTAACCATAAGGTTGGCAGTTTGAACCCATCAGCAAGCTCTACAAGGCAGTCTGCTTCTGCAGAGATTCATAGTCTAGGAAACCCTATGAGGCCGTTAGTTCTGCTCTGACCTATAGTGCCGCTATGAGTTGGAATTGACTCCACAGCATTGGTTTTAGGACAGTTTTGTTAATCATGTGGTTAAAATATGTTGTGCCCTTACTAAATTTTTGTATGTTGTATTACTGAGTGAGGTATATTGAACTGAAAAACAGTGACAGGAAAATAGAGCTTTACGAGAGAAAAATAAGAGAGAAAATAAAAGGAAGAAGAAAAGCACTAAGCAAACAGAGACTGAAAATGAAGAGTCTAGATAGTGGCAAAGAAAAATCAACAGTTAAAATAGAAGAAGAGGGTGGAAATGAGAAACAAAAGAAAAAACAAAAGTGCAGATAGGAAGGATAAAAATCAAGGGAAAGAAAGAATAATAAACAAAAACAATGAAAGGAAAAAGAAATTTAAAATCAGTACAGTTTTTGGACCTAGTGAAGCGTAAACTCTGGGGAGCTTCTGCCAGCCAAGCAACTAACTAGATAGGTAGAAGAGGGTTGTGACCGCTGAGTTCTCAGATGGAGTTCTCTAGATGGAGTTCCTATAGTCCCAGGTGTTGTCTATGTTCAGGGCACCCAATTTGGAAGTAGGTCTTGGAAGACATTCAGTTTGCCAATTTCAGTGTCTTTCAGAACCTAGCTAGGGGCCCTTAAGGTGGCTGGTTTTGAAGGTTTCTGCTAGTCTAATTCTGGCCTCTAGATTCTTTGGGTTCTGTACATTTGAATCCAGGCACTAAAGTGGTGCAGCAAGCACCAACCTCACATTGACTCCAACTGCATGGCTCCAAACTCCTGGAGAAGAGGGTCTGTGCTGGGGGTAGATGGGGGTGGGGGCGGGGCTCACTCCTGTTACCCAGGGGAGTGTGGGAAGCAAGAAGGAGCTGCACCTTTTCCATTGCCAGTATAAATTTGTGGCTATGTTGTATGGTTTACAGTTGATGTTTCCTATTGGGTTAGAAAGAGGAGAAACCATCCCCCCTCCCTCCACTCCCCACCGCACACATATACAAGAAAATAAAACAATTAACAAGCAACCAACATTGAAAAGAGAATACAAAATAGAGGAGAAAGGTACAATCAAATCCAGCAGCAACCAAGAAAAAAATGTATAATAACTAAAAAGAGAACAGGTTAGGAAAATGGAGCTATAGAAGAGAAAAATAAGGAAAAAAAAACAACACTTTTGAAAAACTAGGGAGAGGGAAGATGAAAAGAGAAAGAGTATGGAATAGTAAAGAAAGATCAAAAGGGAAATAAACAGAAGAAAAGAAGGAAAAATCGAAGCATTGATAGGATAAAATTCAAGGGAGTAGAAAGAGAAGGGAAGGAAAGAAAGAAAGCCAAAAACAGTGAAACAATGAGAGGATAAAAGAAAAACTATAAAAAACAGTGCCAGCTGCTGAACTCAGAGAGGAGAAAACTTATGATGGTACCTGCTAGCCAAGGAGCTTACAAGGTATATACATGAAGGATGTGACAGCAGAGTTTCTTTAGGCCTATGTATTATCTATGTTCATGGCACTCAATCTGGAAGTAGTTTGTGAAGGCCCTTGTTTGAGCTGGTTTCATTGTTTATTAGGACCACAGGTAGCAGAGGGTAGCCTGGCTGCTTATGAGGGTTTCTTCTGGACATGTTGGTCTGGAGACTGTGTGGGTTTTTAGGTCTGGAGCCAAGCCTTTCTGAATCCAGGCACCAACATGGCACAGCTGGCCCCCTTCTCACATTGGCATGGTTCACAACCAAGCAACTCCAAACTTCCAGAGAGCAGTGTCTTCACTGGGTTTTAGTTGAGGGTGGGAGTTGGCCATACCTCTCTGGTCACTAGGGAAACATGGGGGAAAAAAGGGATTCACAGTAGTGCAGTTGCCTGTGTGAATCTACTCTACCAGGCCACCTTTTGTTGCCAAAGCAGCTCACAAAGTTCAAGATGGTCGTCCTGCATCTGGCCAACCATTCACCAGTCTCTCTCTCTCTGTTGTCCAGCTCAGCTTCTCTTGCCAGCAAGCACTCAGTCTTCTTCTCTAACACCAGGACTCCAGGAGAAACAAAATTTTTATTCACTTTAGGTCCATAGAGAAAGGCTACTTCTTGTTGTTAAGTGCCGTTGAGTTGACTCTGACCCTGTATAGGGTTTCTGAGGAGCAGCTGGTGAGCTTGAACCGCCTAGATACATTAAAATTTAATGGTGTTGACTAGCAACATTAAAGTTAGCATTAATCTGTTTTAATTGATTTTCCTGTTTTGCTGTAGAATTACATCACCTAGTTAGATATAATGTTGCTGTGAGTTTTGCTTGCAGTTAATCTTTTTTACTGTGGTCCCTGGGTACTTCTTTTAGTTGTCTTTGTTACTATGATGAAACATTGACTACAGACTTTTTGTTTATTTGTTTAGCTCATTTATTAAAATCATAATGTTTTATTTGGAATGACTATTATCTTTGTACATTAATTTTTTATAGTGGCCTATTTCTGTGGGTAAAATGTACAAAACATAAATATCTCATTGGTGTGATTCAGTATGACTTGGCAGTGTAACTAACAATTATGAACCAGCTCTTAAATTTTTTTATATAGGCTATAGAATAACTGAATTCTCCTTTTGTTCAAATACTAGTCTCATATTAATCTCTTAAACTTTGATATTTCTTCATTTTCTAGGGGCTCAATAATTAGTTTCTGTAGCCTTTATTAATCAACCAGTACATTTTTAACTTTCCCTCTAGTTATCATTGGTGTTTCAATATTACTTTTAAGGAACAACCAGTACATTTTAAAATGGAGTATGGTTTTTAATTTTTTAATGTGGTAAAAGATACAGAGCAAAACCCTTGAAAATTAGAACCTGTTAGAGAAGGAGAACACAAATATTTTACATTAGTGGGTTTCAACTGCCAATTTGTGGTTTATAAATTCATTACTGATTCTACAGCACAACACCAGGAGTCCAAATAATAACGTGGTAAAACTGTACCTTGTCAAAAGTAGAAAATTTGTGAGACCCTGAAAAACAAGCCAGTGCTGGTGTGTTCCACTGTCACAGGATCTAATGTAAAGAAAACAAAAATCCTCACCACTGGACCAATAATCAACATTTTTATCAACAGAGAAAAGATTGAAGTTGTCAAGGACTTCATTCTTTTTAATCAACTATCAATGCTCATGGAAGCAGCAGTCAAGAAATCAAATGACATATTGCATTAGGCAAATCTGCTGCACAAGACCTTTTTTAAAGTGTTGAAGAGCAAAGATTTCAGCTTGGGGACTACCCAAGCCATGGTATTTTCAGTAACCTCATATGCATGCGAAAGCTGGACAATGAATAAGGAAGACCACAGAAGAATTGATGCTTTTGAGTTATGGTGTTGGAGGAGAATATTGAAAGTGTCATGGGCTGCCAAAAGAACCAAGAGATCTGTGTTGGAAGAAGTGCAGCTAGAGTGCTCCTTGGAGGCCAGGATGACCAAACTTCGTCTCTCATTCTTCGGACATATTGTCAGGAGGGACCAACCAGTTGCTGGAGAAGGATATCATGTTTGGTAATGTGGATGATCTGAGGAAAAGAGAAAGACCCCAAGCGAGATAAATTGGCAAAGTGGCAGCATCAATGGGCTCATACGTGGCAACAATTGTGAGATTGGCCCAGGATCGGGCAATGTTTTGTTCTGTTCTGCATAGTGTCATTATGAGTGAGTACCAACTTGATGGCACCTAACAACAGCAACAGCATCACAGAACACTTGATATTCCAATCATTTTCACATGTGTAATTCAGTGACATTTAATTACACTCATCATATTGTGTAACCATCACCACTATGTATTTTTGGATGGTTTCATCATCTTTAACTGGAACTCTCTACCCATTAAGCAAATGTCTCTTTTTTTCTTCCCACCTTCCTTTGTAACCATGAATAGATTTAAGTTTCTATGTTTTTGCCTATTCTAGATATTTCATATTTGTTGTTGTTGTTAAGTGCTGTTGAGTTGGTTCCGACCCATAGCGACCCTGTATAGGGTTTCCGAGGAACAGCTGATGAGCTTGCACCGCTGACCTTGCAGTTCAAACCTACCTTGCAGTCCAGCGCATTAACCTACAGCACCACACCAGAACTCCAAGGTTAGTTGTTGTTGGTTAGGTGCCATCAAGTCTGTTCTGACTCATAGCAACCCTGTGTATAACAGAATGAAACACTGCCTGGTCCTACACAAAGCATAATTTTTTTTATATTTGAGCCCATTGCTGCTGCCATTGGATCATTCCATCTCCTTGGGCATCTTCCTCTTTTTCTCTGATCCTCCGTTTTACCAAACATGATGTCCTTCTCAGGGATTGGTCCCTCCTGATAACATGTCCAAAATAAAAGACAAAATCTTGCCATCCTGGCTTCTAAGAAGTATTCTGACTGTACTTCTTCCACGTGATTTAAAATCAGTAAAGGTGCTTCAGAGTTGTATCTGTTTTTATTCAATCTTTTATTACTTTTATTCTATCTTTATACAGGTCTTTCAGCTTGAGAAATGCTGAGCATGTTCTTCCCTTTTTTGTTTTCTAACACCATGTCTTTGCAAATTTCATACTATATATATACACAGTGACACAATCTACATGAATTCATGATAAAAACTCTAGGGAAACTAGCAAAATAGGGATTATTATATAAGGAAACTTTACTCAATGTGATAAAGAACATTTATATACAATTTATAGCTAACATTGCACTTAAAGGTGGAACTCTAAATGCTTTCCTCCTAAGACTAGGAAAAGACAAGGAATTCCAATCTTATCACTTCTGCCCAGCATGGTACCAGTGGTCTTTGCCAGTGTAATGTTGGTAAGAAAAAGAGATAAAAGGCACACTATCCTATTTACAGATACTTCTCATAAATATGATTGTTTTTATAGAAATTAAGAAACTAATTTTTTATTTCATAGCAACCCTGTATAGCATTCCCAAGGTTATAAAATCTTTATGGGAACAGACAGTCTCATTCTCTTGTGGAGCAGTTGGTGATTTTGAACTGCTGACCTTGCACTTAGCAGTCCAGTTTTTATTCTACAGTGCTACCAGGGCTCCTTTAGTTTTCTTTATTGTTGTTGTTAAGTGCCATTGAGTCAGTTCTGACTCTTAGTGACCCTGTATAGGGTTTTTTTAAAAAATTTTTTTAGTGTGAATTAAGTGTTAGTTTACATGGCAGAACATTAGCTTTATACTCATCCTATCGTATTTCATTTCATTGCAATGATTATAGTCCCCTCTATGCATCATCAAACAACCAAAGGGTACAACCCCACAAGCTTGCTCTCCCTGGCCATCAGCACACAGTCCCTCTCCCTCCCTGAGTCCAGAGTCCCCAGCCACTCCATCTCTTCATGTCATCATCTCTGCTTCCATCTCTCATGTCGCTGTTTCTCTGGATAGGGTCCCGTACTCGACTCTTCTCCCTTGATGGTCCCAGGGACCTACACTCCTGGACTGCAAAATTAGCGTCTACCTTTACATTTCCAACACTCACAGTCAGTCCTAATAGCAATTATTCACTATTGAACCACAAGGATCTTATCCAAATCTCCTTTAATCAGCCCCATCAGTGGAGATTCTGCTCCCACCCCCATCCCCCATTTTGGGTCGCCGCTAAGTTGCCCATCCCTGTCAATCCTGTGTACTGAGGGAGTGGGAATGATCCTCGTTGTAAAAATTGGTTCCCTCTTTGAGCCACTATATTCATAAGTATAGGTCAGGTTCATCAAATTGCTATATAGGGTTTTTGAGGAGCAGCTGGTGGGTTTGAATGTCCCACCTAGTCTTCTGTGTTTTGTTGTTGTTAAGTGCTGTTGTGTCAGCTCCTATTCCTAGCGACCCCTTATAGGTTTTTCAAGGAGTAACTGAAACCCCCCTCCCCCCAAAAAAACAAACCTTGTGGTTAGCATTCTAATGCTAATCGTTTATCTCTACCACTTTAGGACTCCTTTGTGTCTTCTTGTTAAGTGCCAATTGAGTCAGTTCCTACTCTAAGCAATCCTGTATAGGGTTACCAAGGAGGGGCTAGTGAGTTTGAACTGCCAACCTTGTGTTTCAAACTGACCTTGTGGTCTAGTGCTGTATCCTACATCGCCACGCCAGGACTCCTTATTGTCATTGTTGTGTGCCATTGAGTTGGCTCTGACCTATAATGATCCTGTATAGGGTTTCCGAGGAGCGACTGCTAAGCTTGCACCACTGACCTTGGGGTTCACATCAACCTTGTAGTCCAGTGCATTTACCCACAGTGCCACACCAGGACTCCTTAGGGTGCCTTAAAAAAATAAAAAAAGGTCCAATCAAAGGGATTTGCTATTCCAATTCAGTTCCAAGCAGAAAGGTAAACTCAGAAGTTTATGGCAACTTTATTATTATTTTTTATTCCAGAGGGATACTCTTGATACAGTTTTTCAAAGATCATGGGACTTTATTAAGAAGAATTTTTCAGAAAATTTAAAACTGCATTGGTGAGAAACAGGCCAGGAAAGTTGTGCCATTGAAATTTTTTTCTATTTTGGGAGAACATTTGGGTTTTGTACTCAACCAATTGTATTTTGTTTCTTTACAATAATTACAATCCCTCTATGCGTCGTCATTTAACAGTACTTCTGTTCCCTCTGGTTTGTTTTTTGTTTTGTTTTGTTTTTTTAATGTACATTAAAAACACTCAGTAATATATAATCATTTAAACAACCAAAGGGCACATTCTTCAAGCCTGCCTCCTGGCCACCAACACACAGCCTTTCTCTTTCCATGAATCTAGAGTCCTCAGTTGCTCTATCTCTTTATGCCATCATCTCTACCTCCATCTCTTGTGTCACTGCTTCTCATGTTAGGTTCCCATGTTCTATTCATGCTCTTCTCAGTTCCTGGAATGAAAGATTAACTACTCCCCTCTTTACAGTTGTGACAATTGCAGTTAGTCATGAAGACAGTTACTCTCTATTCAATCAAAAGAATCCTATCCCCATCTTCTTTCAACAGACCCATCTAGACAAGAAGAAAACTATTCAGTGGGGATTCTACATTCCCCCACACACTCTGAAACTAAACTCCCTCTTGAAAACTTATAAGATAGCCACTTTGTGCCTTTGTGGTTATATGCTGTGGAGTCAGTTTCGACTCATCGGACCCTGTTTATGGTTTCTGAGGCCTCCAACTTTGATCTTCTTCTTAAGCCTCTCACTCCCTGATTTCAAAGTTTACTGCATGGCTACAGTAGTCAAAATAGCTTGGTACTGCTCTGGTACAACGAATGAAAGATAACATAGATCAATGGAACAGAATTGAGAATTCAGAAATTACAGGCAACTGATCTTTGACAAAAGAATTGTGTTTACAGATCTGCCGTTTTAATGTGGCATAAATCAAAGAACATAGACTTCTTTAGGGGGAAGGGTTAGAGAGATAGAAACGCTGCTTTCAGAAGTTTATAGACCTAGATAAGAGGACATACCCAGAAACACTAACTTCACATATTGAT
>NW_006408658.1:9015997-9017061 GCF_000296735.1 Chrysochloris asiatica | reverse complement strand
GACTCGATGGCAGTTAACAACAACAACAAAGTATTACCGTATAGATTTGTCTGTTGTTGACTGAAAATTGATCTACCATGATGAGTTCAGTTCCAGGTGTAAAGGGTAACCAAGGGTCTGTATAGTCTCAGGGGTTCCACTAGTTCTATGTTTGTAGTATAGATGTCCTGACAAGGAATTCTCTTTAATTTGTCTGCAGGTATCTTTTTCTCATCTTCATGTTTTAAGGCTTTCAGATTAATACAGGGTAACTGTGACTCAGAATTGACTTGACAGCACTTAACAACAACAATGTTCAAATTTATAATTTCTATTGATCTGTATTTAGAAGAGTTGATTCTTTTGTTATTGCCAATCTTCTATTAAGTCTGAACAGTTACTTTTTCTTATCATTTATTGTAATTACTCAGAGTTTACATGTGAGTTTTTTTATCTCATTTTTATTTCTCTACCAAGATTTCCCTTCTGTTAATTTCTTATGTGCATATTTTACTTTAAGTCTTAAGACATATTATAGTGATTTCTTGAAATTCTTGTCTACTAACTGCAGTCACAGGATCATCTCAGAACCTGTTTTTACTGAGTTCCTTTCTTCCTGACTATTGATTACATTTTTCTTCTTCTCATTCTGGATGTATTGAGTACATACAGAGAAATTTTACTGTTACTTCAAAGGTTGATATTTATTCTAGAAGGCAGTTGAGTTGACTGGATTTAAACTCTTAAATAATCTAAATTTAAGCTTATCTGTGGAGGACTAAATGTCTGATTAGTTCTTTTAACATATAGCTCCTATTTTTTTCCCCCTTAGAGCAAGACAGTATCTGCTTAGCCTATTGTGTATTGGAGATTTTGCATAGTTGATTGTTTTCCTCTATCTTGTTTTTCATGCTCAGTTCTTTTACTTGTTTATTTTTATTGTGAACTAAGTGATGTCCGATGGATCTTGGCTGAAAGCAGAGACTATCAGAAAGATGTTTACCTGTGCTTTATTGACTATGCAAAGGCTTTTGATTGTGTGGATCATGACAAGCTATGGGCAACATTGCGAAGTATGAGTATTC
>NW_006408658.1:9011541-9014902 GCF_000296735.1 Chrysochloris asiatica | reverse complement strand
GCTTTACACTATCATTTCATTGCAATGATTACAATCTTCTCCGTGAATCATCATTCAACAGTATTTGCTTCCATTCTTTCTGTTCTTTTCTTTTTGGGGAGGGTGGGGGTGGGAAGATAGATGTACACAAAAACACTCAGGGATATATAATAATTTAAACAATCAAAGGGCACATTCTGCAAGTCTGCCTCCTGGTTGCCAGCGCTCAGTTCCTCTCTTTCCTTGAGTCTAGAGTCCTCAGATGCTCCCTCACTCTATATCCTCATCTCTGCCTCCATCTCTGGTGTCACTGCTTCTCTGGATAGGGTTCCTCGTGCTGCTTGTGCTCTTCTTCCTTAATAGTCCTAGGATCCTCTGTTTCTGGACTGTAAGATTAACTACTCTCCCATTTTTGTTACAAATCTTCTACCTTTATAGTTGTGACAGTCGCAATTAGTCATGATATTACGCACAATTGAATTATAAGAATCCCCCATCTTTTCACCAGACTTACCTAGACAAGATGAAAACTATTCAGTGGGGACTCTTATCTTCCTCTGCACACTCTTAAACTAAATTCCCTCTTGAAAACTTGTAAGCCAGTCACTTTGTGCCTTTATCACCCCCTGATTTTAGGTAGCCAATGTCTAAGTTGCCCTTCCCTGTCTACCCTATATACAAAGGGTTTAGGATAATTCTTGAAGTGAAGACTCCTTCCCTCTCAGTTGGTATTTTGAGCTACTACATCCATAAGTATAGGTCAAGTTAATCAAACCATAGCAATTTATACTCGTTTCCTTTATCAAAAATTATTTTTTTTATCTTCCTTTAGTTCAGTTCTGATGATCAAGCCATTGAGGCTAGGTCAAATGGGTACTCTCTGCAAGTTTGGGTGTTGTGTGTCTCCCCTCACTTCATATCAGGTGGATGCTTTACTCTCAGCTCTAGCCATCGTGACTATGTCCTTATCCATGGGCTCAGGTGTCCCCAGGTCTCACCACACTTTGGACCAACTCCAGGTCAATGGGAGTCTAGGGAAAATGGTTGAACGCAGCCCATTTCTTCATTGCTGCCTTTCCCTCTCTTCCACTCACCAGTAAAGTAATCACCAGCAAGCTTATGTGCCTGCTTATGTGTTCCCTTTGAATTTCAATCTTGGAGGGTGTCCAGTTTGTATTGAAGGAACTTGATTGCTTGCCTTGATGGCTTCCTGGTGAAGAGCTTGCCTGTTCTTGTAGTAGCCAGTCAGACTGCCATTTTTGTTTTGGGTTTTTCTTGCTGATCATTCTTTGAAGGTATATCTTCTATTGCTTGTTCTTTCCAGTGGAAATGTCCCACTTCAGAAGGTTCTGCTTGGGGCTCAGGATTCCACTTAAGGGTGGGACTCAGGATTCCACCTAAGGTTCTGTACACTACAAAGGCTCCTATTTCACTGGGCAAGTTGTCGAACCCCTTTTAGGTATTCCAAGGAGCTCTGGTAGCGTAGTGGTTACGAATCGGGCTGCAAACCTTAAGGTCAGCGGTTCGAAACTACCAGCCGCTCCGCGGGAGAAAGATGAGGCTTTCTACTCCCGTAAAGATTTACACCCTCAGAAACCCTGTACAGGGTCGCTATGGGTCGGACCCGACTCGATGGCACTTAACAACAACAACAACAATCAGTTGTAGGTTGAAAACAGGCTTACAAGCTTTCTGTAATCATGTGTCCCGATATTTATTTTTTCTCACTCAAATGTCTATTTTATAATAGTAGGCAAGGGAAACCAATGTTCATAAGACAGTCAAGCATCTTAGTATTGTTTCCCCTCTTCACATTATGTCTCAATCCCTGTATCACAGAGCCCTGTTGCTCTAAGGTTGAGCATGCATCACTATTTACCTCTGTCCCATTTAACCCATGCAAACCTGTCTCATTGTTCCCCTATTTACCTTGTTCTTCTACCCCCCTCACCCCTCTTGTGTATTGCTCTCCCCAATACCTGAACTATGATGTGTCTGCCCCCTACCCTGTGCTCTACTGTCCTCTCCTTCCATCCCCTCAAAGCCCCCCATCCCCACTGGTAACCAACAAAGAAATTTTTTTTTTCCCTTTTAGTGTTGGATATCTTTTCTTAAGTTTTTACAATAATGGTCTTATGCAATATTTGTCCTTTTGTGACTGACTAATTTCACTCAGCATAATGTTCTTGAAGTTCATCCATGTTATGTTGTGGCTTACAGCTTCCTTGTTATTCTTCAAGGTTCATGCTCAGCTTTCGACTAAATAAACACTCTTTACCTGTACTCTTGATTTGAGAGATTGTTGCCTGTTGTTAAACACATGTGACAAAC
The DNA here is from genome assembly GCF_000296735.1 of Chrysochloris asiatica. Taxonomy (NCBI): domain Eukaryota; kingdom Metazoa; phylum Chordata; class Mammalia; order Afrosoricida; family Chrysochloridae; genus Chrysochloris; species Chrysochloris asiatica. Next base: position 9,012,592 of record NW_006408658.1, on the reverse strand, counting down.
TCAGGGCCATATGATTTAATTATTAGTGGAACCATTGAAGATATATCACATTTAGTTTAAGTACAGTTCTCTGCAAGTAGAATTGTCTGGTAACCCAATGAAATGTATTTACTGAGTGAATCTCTTATTTCTTTTCGTTTTAGTTGGAAAGACCTCCTTGATCACCAGATTCATGTATGACAGTTTTGACAACACCTATCAGGTATTTTGTCTTGCTTTACCTATTAGTTGTGTATATTTTGGTTGTAAGTAATATTGAAGGTATTTGTTTAAAAAAAAAAATTATTTCCATGTAGATATAAAAGCACTTTTTTGTTACTTGTAAAATACTGCGTAAAATTTATATACTCTCAGATTTCTTATTTGAATTGTCTCCTGTTTCAAAGTGTATAAAGATTATCTCTGATACAATCTCAGATGAAGGTAGGAGTGATTTTATTTTCTTATAGAAATTTCTTTCTAGTATAGGATTCTGTGGTATTTTTATATGAAGTTGAACTCAAGAATGAATACTGAAATTGAGGAAAATCCACAAATGTGTTGCATTAAAAAACATGATCCTATGAAATCATGAGTCAAATAAGTATCACAAGGGAAATCATTAAATAATTTGAGACAGATAAAAATGGAAATAGTATATACCAAAGCTATGGGATGCAGCTGAAGCAGTGCTAGAAGGAAATTTATAGTAGTAAATTCCTATAATAAAAAGATCTCAAATCAATAACTTAACCTTCCAGTATAAGAAACTAGAAAAAGACGAACGAGTTAAACTGAAAGCATGTGAAGGAAGGAACTCATAAAGAACTCATGAATATATGACATGTGTTGGTGATATAGGTGCCATCAAGTCTCTTATGACTGATAGTGACCCCATGTATAATTGCACCATGGGATTTCTTGGCTGTAATCTCTATGGACCAGAGATCACCAGGGTTTTTTTCCATGGAGCCACTTGCTAGGTATTAATCACCAACCTTTTGATTAAGAGCTGAGTACTTAACCACATGTACTACCAACCAAACCTCTAGCCATCAAGTCGATTTTTACT
>NW_006408658.1:9008594-9010786 GCF_000296735.1 Chrysochloris asiatica | reverse complement strand
GTGGAGCGATGGAGCTGTTGGGGACTATAGACACACAGAGGGAGAGGGGCTGTGTGCTGATGACCGGGGAGCATGCTTGTAGTGTATACCCTTTGGATGGTTGATGATGCATGGAGGGGATTGTAACCATAGCAATGAAGTGATATACTATAGGATGAATGTTAGCGTAGTAGTTACGAATCGGGCTGCGAGCCGCAAGGTCAGCAGTTCGAAACTACCAGTTGTTCCGCGGGAGAAAGATGAGGCGTTCTGCTCCCATAAAGATTTACAGCCTCGGAAACCCTGCACAGGGTCGCTATGAGTCGGAACCGACTCCACGGCAAACAACAATAACAGCAACAGGATGAATGTAAAACTAATGTTCTCCCATGTAAACTGTCACATAATTCACAATAAAACATTAAGAAAAAAAAAAGTGGTTCTTTGTAAAACTCAACATAATTAAAACAAGAGAGGATTCAAACAAATTATTATAATCAGAAACAAAAGAGGGGACATTGCTACTGACCGTACAGAAATAGTGCGAGTGTGATGACTCTATAAGATAAGCATTGGACTGCAAACCACAAAGCCTGTGATTCGAACCCGCTGGCTGCTTCATGGGGAAAAGATGAGGATTTGTGCTCCCTTAAAGATAAAAGCCTTGGAAACCCTATACAGGGTTGTTAGGAGTTGGAACAGACTTGATAGCACTTAACAACAACAATACAAAAATAAAATAGATTAAAATACTATGAATAATTAGTGTCCTGGTTTGGCACTGTAGGATAAGCACTAGACTGTTAACCACAAGGTTAGTGGTTCAAACCCTCCAGCCACTCCTTGGAGATCCTTTACAGGGTTGCTATGAGTCAGAACCGACTCTGTGGTACTTAACAAAAACAACAAAATGAACAATTATCTGCCAACAAATTAAATAATTAAATGGACAAATTTCAACAAAGATGCAATCTACCAATAACTCAAGAAGAAATGGAATATATTTGAACTTATTTATAACAAATAAAGAGAATTAGTAATCAGATTTCCCAGAGAAAATCCCAGGACAAGAGGGCTACACTAGTGAATGTTAAAATATCATAAACACCAATCTTTCACAAACTTCCACCGGACAGAAAGTGTGGAAGCACTTCCCAGTTTATGAGTATTAATTACACTGATAGTAAAGGCAGACAGAGACATCAAACTCCCCCCACCCCCAAAAAAAAACCAACAACTGTAGACCATTGTATTTTGTGAATGTAGAGGTATGAGTCCTCAACAAAATACTAATAAACTGAATCTAACAACATGTGAAAAAGATTTATGTGTACTATGACCACATGAGATTTCACCTATGAATTCAAGGTTGTTCAGCATATGAAAATTCATCAAAAGTATCAATGTAGTACATAAAATTCTTTAATATATCATGAATAGAATAAAAGATAATGCCACATGATTATCTCATCAGTTGCAGAAGATGTATTTGACATAAATACCTTTCATGTTAAAAAGACTCAATAAATTAGAAATAGAAGGCATCTTCCTTAAAATGATAAATGATATCTCTGAAAAATCCACTGGTAACATTATACTTCATCTTGAAAGGCTGAATTCTTTCTGTTATGGGTTGACTTGTGTCCTCCCAAAGTATAATGTGTTATAAATCATACACCTTATATCTGTGGGCAGTTCAAACCCACCAACTGCTCCTAGGAAACCCTAACAACAGCAACAATATCTGTGGATATGATCCACTTTGGGAATGTGGCTTTCTTTGTTATGCTATGAGCATATTATTATTGTGTGTATGCTTTTGAGATATGAAAGAACCGATTAGGCCCAGGAGAAAGCAGACAAGTAGAAGAGAGAAACTTTTTGAAGATGATGGAGACAGACCAGTCTCCAAAGCCTAGGAGCTCCAAGGAGCTTAAAGTGCCAACCTTGTGGTTCAAACAGATTTTACAGTGGGCTGGAAAAGCTGAGACAGAGATTTACCACCAGACTATTTCCCAAGCTGGCACCACGAATTCGGACTTTAAGCCTCCTAAGCTAAGAATATAAATCTGTTAAGGCCTCCTCTGTGATATTTCTGTTATAGAAGTGCTGAGAAACTAAGACATTTCCTGGTAAGATCAAGAACAATGATCTGTCTGCTCTCATCATGTCTGTTCAGTCTTACACAAGAGGTTCTAGCTAGACAAATTGTT
>NW_006408658.1:8970758-8998524 GCF_000296735.1 Chrysochloris asiatica | reverse complement strand
TCCACACCTCTATCTCTGCGGCTCTGTCAGACGTCCTTGGCTGCTCTGATCCTTTCCCCGCTTGGCCCCACTACAAAATGGCAGCTCCTGGAGCACCTGAGTGTTCTGAAACAGGAAGCAATGGATTTCTTTCTTCTGCCACAGACTCCCCAGCTGTAAGTCTTCCAACCTTCTGAATATTCCTTTATATGTGGTTCAGAGTACTGGGACCATTCCGTGAGCCTTCTTGGTCCTGTAGTCTGTGTTGTTCTCAGCAGAAGTCGTTACTATACTTCCATCCGATCCGCCATCTTTTCCGGAAGCTCCGTAGTACTTTTGTAAGGAGAGATACAATGATATTGGAATAGAATTGATAGTCTAGAAATAATATGCTCAGTTGATTTTTGACAATGGTGTCAAGATGGTTCAATGGAGAAAGAATCATCAACAGATGGTACTGGAATGACTGGCTATTTACATAACAAAAGAATGAATTTGGACTCCTACTTCACTATATCCAAAAACTTACTGAAAATGAATCAAAAGCTAAGATTATAAAACTCTTAAATATCTTCATGATCTTTGATTAGGTATTGAATTATATTCTTTAAAGGATAAATGTTATATGAATTGTATATCCATACCAAAAAAAGTTATTTAAAATTTATGTATGTAATATAAAACTTAAGAAGCCTAGGTAACATGGTAACTATAAACACCAGGCTGCTAACCAAAGGTCAGTGATTTGAACCCACCAGTGTCTATGAGAGAAAAGACTTGTTGATCTTCTCCTGTAAAGATTACAGCCTAGAAAAACTCTGTGGGACAGTTCTACTTAGTCTTTCAGGGTTACTGTGTATCAGAAATGACTGACAGCACCTGACAGCATAAAGGGGAGCTTGAAAAAGTTCACAGAAATATTCCATTATTTTTTTAATTTTACATTTTCAAGAATTTTTAAGGCCCTTGTACATATCTGTCAGTTTGTTGTACTGTGTTGGCTTGTGAGTTGCTGTGAATAGCAGAGAAACACTGTCAGATATAGTGCTGGAAAATGAGCCCCTCAGTTTGGAAGGTATTCAAAATGTGACTGGGAAAGAGCTGCCGCCTCAAAATAGAGTTGACCATGTTGACGCAAATGGAGTAAAGCCTTTGGGACCTTCATTTGCTGATGGGGTACAACTCAAAATGAAGAGAAACAGCTGTAAGAATCCATTAATAATCAGAACATGCAATGTATGAAGTATGAATCTAGGAAAATTAGAAATTGTCAAAAATAAAATGAAACGCATAAACATCAATATCTTAGGCATTAGTGAGCTGAAATGGACTGGTATTGGTCATTTTGAATCTGACAACCACTTGGTTTACTATGCTGGGAATGATAAATTGATGAGGAATGATGTTGCATTCATTGTCAAAAGGAACATATCCAATTCAGTCATGAGGTACAACCTTGTCTGTGATAGGATAATATCTATGCGCCTCCAGAGAAGACCAGTTAATACCAATATTATTCGAATTAATGCACCAACCACTAAAGCCAGTGGGGACAAAACAGAAGAATGCTACCAACTTCTTCAATCTGAAATTGATCAAACATGCAGTCAAGATGTATTGATCATTTCTAGTGATTGGAATGCAACGGTAGGAAACAAAGAGGAAGGATTAGCGGTTGGAAAATATGGCCTTAGTGATAGAAGTGATACTGGAGGTCACATGATAGAATTCTGCAAAATCAATTATTTGTTTATTTCAGATACCTTCTTTAGACAGCATAAGAGATGATTATACACATGAACCTCACCACATCGAATGCGCAGAAGTCAAATTGACTACATCTGCGGAGAGATGATGGAAAAGCTCCATATCATTAGTCAAAACAAGGCCAAGGACAGATTGTGGAACAGACCATCAGTTGCTCATATGCAAATTCAAACTGAAGCTGAAGAAAATGAAAACAAGTCCACGAGAGCCAAAATATGCCCTTAAATATGCCCCACCTGAATGTAGAGATCATCTGAAGGACAGATTTGCTACATTAAACACTAAAGAACAAAGACCGGAACAGCTGTGGGATGACATCAAGAACATCATACATGAAGAAAGCAAAAAGTCATTAAGACAAGAAAGAAGGAAAAGATCAAAATGGATTTCAGAAGAGACACTGAAACTTGCTCTTCATTGTAAAGATGCTAAAGCAAATAGAAGCAATAAGGTACAAGAGCTGAACAGAAAATTTCAAAGATCAGCTCAAGAAGACAAAGCCAAATATTACAACAAAATGTGCAAAGAACTGGAATCAAAAAACCAAAAGGGAAGAACATGCTCAGTATTTTTCAAACTGGGGGAACTGAAGGAAAAAAATCAAGCTTGACTTTCTTTATTGAAGGATTCTCTGGGCAAATTATTGAATGATGCATAAAGCATCAAAAGAAGATGGAAGGAATACACAGAGTCATTGTACCAAAAGGAAATGGTTAATGTTCAGCCGTTTCAAGAGGTAGCATATAATCAAGAGCCACTGATACTGAAGTAAGAATTCCAAGGTATATTGAAGGAATTGGCAAAACACAAGGCACCAAGAATTGATGGAATAAAAATTGAAATCTTTCAAGAAAGTGAGGCAGCACAGGAGGCACTCTCACTCATCTCTGCCAAGAAATTTGGAAGACAACTAATCTGGCAAACTGATTGGAAGACATCCATATTTGTGCCCACTCCAAAGAGAGGTGACCCAACAGAACTTGGAAATCATCGGACAATATCTTTGATATCCAATACAAGTACAGTTTTACTATAAGGTAATAGAGAAACAGCTGCAAGCATACATTGACAGAGAACTTCCAGAGATTCAAGCTGCATTCAGAAGAGGATGTGAAAAAAGGAATATCATTGCTGATGTTCAGTGGGTCCTGGCTGAGAACAAAGAATACCAGAAAGATGTTTACCTGTGCTTTATTGACTATGCATAGACTTTTGATTGTGTGGATCATGACAAGCTATGGACAACATTGTGAAGTATGAGTATTCCGGAACACTTAATTGTGTTCATGAGGAATCTGTACCTAGACCAAGAGGCAGTTTTTAGAACAGAACAGGGGAACACTGAATTTAATATTAAGAAAGGTGTGTGACAGGGTTGTATTCTTTCACTATACTTATTCAACCTGTATGCTGAGTAAATAATCCGAGAAGCTGGATTATATGAAAAAAAATGTGGCATCAGAACTGGAGGAAGACTCATTAACAACCTGCGATAAGCAACCTTGCATGCTGAAAATGAAGAGGACTTAAAATATTTACTGATGAAGATCAAGAGCACAGCCTCGGTATGGATTACATCTCAAAGTAAAGAAAACCAAAAATCCTCACCACTGGACCAGTGAACAACATTCTTATCAATGAATGTTCATTCTTCTTGGATCAACTATTAACACACATGGAACAGCAGTCAAGAAATCAAATGACGTTATTGCATTAGGCAAATCTGCTGCCAAGAAATTTTAAAGTGTTGAAGAGCAAAGATGTGAGCTTGAGGACTAAGGTGTGCCTAACCCAAGCCATGGTATTTTCAGTAACATCATATGCATGCGAAAGCTGGACAGTGAATAAGGAAGAATGTAGAAAAAAAATTGATGCTTTTGAGTTTCGGTGTTGGAGGAGAATATCGAAAATGCCATGGGCTGCCAAAAGAACCAACAGATCTCTGTTGGAAGAAGTGTAGCCAGAGTGCTCCTTAGAGTCCAAAATGGACAAACTTCATCTCTCATACTTTGGACATACTGTCAGAAGGGAGCAGTTGCTGGAGAATGATAGCATGTTTGGTAATGTGGAGGGTCAAAGAAAAAAAGGAAGCCCTAGCAAGGTGGATTGCCAATTTTGCAACATTGGTGGGCTCAAGCGTGGCAACAATTGTGAGGTTGGCGCAAGACCTGGTATTGTTTCATTCTGTTGTGTATAGGGTCATTATGATTCAGTACTGACCCGATGGCACCTAAAACAACAACAAGCTTGCAGTTCAGAAGGCTTTGCAGTCTGGTGCATTAGCCCACAGTGCCACACCAGGACTTCTTCCTTATTGGTAGCTGCCACTATTTTAATTATTTATCAAATCTTGTTTTTGTGTTTTTATTTTGTCTTGTTTTAATGGGAAAAATGGGAATCTTTTAGGATAAATTTTTATATCTGAATCCTTTCCTTTTTAGTATATTTTCCTACACTTGAAATACTTATTTTACTTCAGGAATATGTTTTTATTTAAATTCTTGAAAATTTGGGTATTTTCTTTCTAGAAAACCCACTTAATTTTTCAGAGTCCCTGTTTTCTGTTACAAAGTGAGAATAGTAATCTCTATGCAAAGTGGTTGTTTTTTCCTTTTTGAAGAACAAAGGCTGTACTGTTTTGTGATTATTGTCATTTACCATTTAGAGAAAAATTATTTAAATGGCTTCTTTCTTGTTTTTCCTACTTATTCCTTTGAAAACCTTGTTATTTTTGTTGTTACATGACATCGAGTCAGTTTTGACTTGTAACAACCATGTAAAGGTTTCTGAGAAACAGCTGGTGAGTTTGAACCACCAACCTTGTGTTTCTCAGTTGAGTACTTACCCTACAGTGCCGCATCAGGAGTTCTTGAAGACCTTAGTACTTGGTTTAAAATAACCCTCTCTGTTCTTGCTTGTCAGTGATCTAGGCACCTATGTGCTTGTAGAAGATCATTTGCATGACCTCATCAAGGCCTTACCTATTCCCATAGTCATTGTCATCAGCAGTTAGGTCTTTTCCAAGAAATCATTGGTTCAAATACTCTTTTCTCTGACCACTATTTTCTATCCTTCTGTTTCTTGTTGTGTTGTTAAGTGTCCTCAAGTTGGTTACAACTCGTAGCCACCCTGTATAGGGTTTCCAAGCAGTGGCTGGTAGGTTGGAACCACCAAACCCGTAGTTAGCAGCTTATCTTTACACCTGATGCCTCAGCAGGACACAGTTTCTTAGTCAGGTGTTTTTGCTGAAGTACCATGCTTTTATGCAATTAATATGAATGTTATACTGTTTCAAACTATAGAACATTTCTGCACAAATAATTTGGTGACATTAATTACATCCTTTGAGACATGTAAGTATTCTCACCTTTTTCTAAGTAGTTCCTTGTTCCTCCCCCATTAACAAACTCATACTGCTACCTAAGCTGCCTATCTAATTTTTTGAGTTCTTAGTGTCAGTTTGATCTTATATAGATTGGTCTTGGAGTTCTGGTGCGGCTCTATGGGTTAATATGCTAGAGTGCAAAGTCGACTTGAACCACAAGGTTGGTGTTTCAAGCGCACCAACCCTCCTTAGAAACCCTATACAGGGTCTCTATGGGTAGAAACCTATTCAAAGGCACTTGACAACAATAGATAGGTCTTAAAAGAGCATGTGTTCAAGGCAGACTATTTTTTTACATGTTAAAATTCAGATATATTTATACACATACGGAGACAATTTGTAATACTTTTCTTCATGCGATGATTTGGTTAATGCCCATCTCTCTCTCTCTCTCTTTTTAACTGTTTTATTGCAAATTATATGATAGTTTATATGAGAGAACATTAGCTTTACATTCTTCCTATCGAATGTCGTTTCATTGCCATGGTTACAATCCCCTCCATGCATCATCAACCAACCAAAGGGTATACCCTGCAAACCTGGTCCCCCCAGTCATCAGCACACAGCCCCTCTTCCTCTCTGGGACTAAAGTCCCCAGCTGCTCCATCTCTCCACTCATCGTCTCTGCCTCCATCTCTGGCGTCACGTCTCTGGATAGGGTCCTGCTCTACGCTCTTCTCCCTTGATGGTCCCAGGGACCTCCAAGCAGGTACTTTTTGTTGCTGTTGTAAATATTCCACAACTCTTTGCAATTCGAATTTTTATAGCTTATTGGTAGCAATGATAATAGTCAGTTGTGTAACCCTACCCTTATCAATGCAATTTTTCAACATTATAAACCAAAAATCAGTACTCCATAAGGAGTAACCTATTTTCCCTTACATTGTACCCTTGTTGTTTCTCTTGTTGTTAAGTACTGTCAAATAGGTTCTGACTCATAATGACCCTGTATAGGGTTTCCGTGGAGCAGCTGGTGGATTTGAACCACCAACCTTGTGGTTAGCCGTCCAGTACTTATCCTATAGCACCATACCAGGACACCATCTCTTTTCTTTTCTTTTCTTTTTATATAAGTGAGGTCATAACAGTATGCTGCATCCATACTGTACCATGCATCAAGATTTTCCCATACTGGCTGAGTAGTTCTGTCATGCATATTCATCACATTCGATTTATCTGTTTATCCATTGATGAGCTTTTAGGTAGTGGTGATTTCCACTTTAAGCTATTGTGAATAGTGCCACAGTGAGCATTGGTGTATAAGTCTCTACTTTCATGTCTTTTCGGTTTATACTTAGGACTGGAATGGTTGGATTATATATTTTTAGTGTTTTGAGGAAGCACTGCAGTTTTTCACAGCTGCTGTATGTACCATTTTGCATTCATCTCAGCAATGGATATGGGTTCCTGTTTTCCCACATCTTCTTAACATTATCTATTTTCTTTTTTAAAAAAACACAAATCTTACTATTTATCCTCCAAAAACCAAATTCACTGTCATCGGGTAAATTCTGACTCAAGACTCTTGTCTAGGGTTTCTGAGGCTGTGAATCTTTATGGGGTCAGAAAGACTCATCTTTCTTCCAAAGCGTGACTGATGTGTTTGAGATGCTAACCTAGCACTTAGTAGTATCCATCCTAGTGGGAGTGAAATGATTTGTCATTGTGATTCTGATTTGCATCTCCCTGATGGCTAATGATGTTAAGCATCTTTTCATGGGTTTGGGTGGCCAATGGAATGTTTTAAGTCATTAGAAATTTGTTTATTTAGTCTTATAGTAGGGTTCTAATGATGGTATGATTTGATCCCACCACCTGTTTGTCAGCTTCTCTTACTGTGTTGGCTTGCATTTGGCTGTGATACTGTAAGCTATGCCAGCAACACTTCAAATACCAGTGGGGTTAATCGGTAGTGGACAAGTTTCAGCAGGACTTCCAAACTAAGAAAAGGTAGGAAGAAGAAAGCAGCAATCCATTTCTGAAAAATTAGCCACTGAAAATCTTACTAATAGCAGTAAACACTGTCTGATATATAATGCCAAAAGATGAATCCTTCAGGTTGGAAGGACTCAAAGTAGAATGAGTCAACCCTAGTGACTAGGATGGAGCAGAGTTCAACAACAACAACCCACTTCCTTCATGCTGAAACTGATCACACATGCAGTCAAGATGTATTAATATTACTGGTGGTTGGAATGTGAAAGTTGGAAACAAACAGGAAGAATTGGTAGTTAGAAAATACGGTCTTGGTGATAGATTGCATACTAAAAGTTTGCAAGAGCAATAGCTTACACATTGCAAATACTTTTTTCAATAACATAAATAGTGACTGTACATGTGGATCCTTTGGGACAGAATATACAGGTTATATTTGTGGAACTAGTCATGGTAAAGCTCCACATCACCATTCAGTACAAGGTTGAAACTGAAGAAAATTAAAACAAATCCACCAAGGCCAAAATAATATCTTAAATATATTCCACCTATGGATTAGAATAGCTGAACTTTATAGTCAAACAATCTCAACTCCACAATAGAAGCTGTTTGATAGGCCAGTTAATTAGCATCTCTGAACCCCAGTGTTCTTATCCCTATTTTTTTCATCCTCATGTGAAAAATTGTGATGATAATGGTTGCCTTGCAAAGATACCTAAGAATTTTTTTTGATGGTGTTATTGGCTGCCATTGGACTGATTGCAACTCATAGCAACCCTGTGTATAACAGAACAAAACACTGCATGGTCCTGCTCCATCCTCACAATCATTGAGTCTATTATTGCAACTACTGTATCAGTCCATCTTGTTTAGGGTCTTTCTCTTTTCCACATACCCTTACTTTACTAACCATGATCTCCTTCAGGGATTGGTCTCTAAATAGCATAGGATTGGAGATGATTTTAAGTCTTAGAACAATCCTTAACACACAGTAGGTATTTAATAGATGGATGCTATTATGACTGGAAATTTTGTTCTTTCTTTCGTGACTTTGATGAATTTCTATTTGAACCTTGAACTGTTGACTGCCATTAAAATATTTGTTAACTTCTTTGTGTTGTTTTCTTTTGTAGGCAACAATTGGCATTGACTTTTTATCAAAAACAATGTACTTGGAAGATCGAACAGTGAGTAATGTTTTTAGTGTGCAATTTTCTGCAACACTTAGGGTAGAAAACTAAAGTAAGTTTTCAGGCGTCTAGGGAAACTGTTATTACATAGTTAATAATACCTACTGTTCTGGTTTCTTATCCCAAAGTGAAATCCAACTCATAGCGACCCCGTGCACATCAAACGAAATACTGCCCAGTCCTGTACCATCCTCACAATTGTTGTTATGCTTGAGTCCATTGATGCTGCCACTGTGCCAATCCATCTTATTTGGAAATGTGATAATACGTAAGGTTAGGAAATAATTAAAAGATAATTTTTCTGAAGAAATTAGAGCTGCTAAAGACCTTTTTAATGCTACTCTTCAGGAAGATTTCATTTGAATATTAAGTTGTGAACTATTAAGTTTTCCTTTCAGAATACAATGTATACCAAATTAGACTGTGAATAGTAACATATATTTAATTGTCATATCTTTTTTCATATCCTTTGGAATATTACCCATAAATACAGTGTAATTTCTGTCCTCCTTTGAAAAATAGCTAACCCACTATGCATTGAAGACTAAACACAAAATCTTGAGACCTATACCTAAGAAAAATTGTTTTGTTTAATCAGTGTGTGAGTTTTGTTCTTTCAGATGTTCTCTTTTGTGTTTTAATATATAGCATGTCATTTTTAAAGTTTGAAAATTTGAGAACTGCTTTATAATGATAAGATAGTTTGATACTTATTTTCAGGATTTTATTCCCTTAATATAGATTTGAGAAAGTAAGAAAGGAATTACTTCATGTAGACTTATAAAAAGATTTGTGTGTGTGTGAGACTATGGAATGTTCTAATAACTTATGTCATTATGAACTGGAATCCACTTGATGGCAATGGGTATGGAATGTTCTAGAGAGAAATGTATGGGTGAAACATAAGCAAAAAAGCCAGGGCCCTACTTCAAAGTATTCTTGACCCAGTAGGAAAGGGACATATTTTAGCTTTGAAAAGTCTTTAAGAAAAACAGTGATTCCTTTACTCTTATATCCTGGACTGCTCATTGACTTTTTCCTTTGTTTTTCTCTCATTCTTACTGTTTGAACACCGACAGAGTTTACTTTTTGTCATCTGGAAGGCATAGATTTAAAGAGTGATTACAGGAAGGACAAAAGGGAAAGCCACGTTTTTGATGCTGTGAAATCTTTCCCAGCGCCATTTTTCAATCATTTACTTACCAAGCGAGCAGCATTTAAAAATAATCCCTTTGAAAAAGGAAAATTTTGTGTTATTTTTATATGTCACACTTCTGGCCTTTTGCATGAATCTCCTTTCTGCCTCCCTTCCTTCCCCTCCCCTTTTTAAAAGCATTATTTTTTTCTTCTTTTCTTTTTAGTATTAGTTTTTTGGGGTTTTTTTTGTTGTTATTTATTGTTTCCCATCCCACAGATCAGGCTGCAGCTGTGGGATACTGCGGGTCAGGAACGTTTCCGTAGCCTCATTCCCAGTTACATCCGTGATTCTGCTGCAGCTGTAGTAGTTTACGATATCACAAGTAGGTATTTTGAAATGGGTTGACCTCTCTTATTTTTCTTGCTTGTTTGACTGATTTTGTTGTTAGGTACGATTGCAATTATGGGACACAGCAGGTCAAGAACGGTTCAGGAGCTTGATTCCTAGCTACATTCGTGACTCCACTGTGGCAGTTGTTGTTTATGATATCACAAGTGAGTGGGGGGAATTATGCATTTTTAATCTTCCTTTAACCTTTAGCTTAGCTGCATGCTTGTTCTTGTCTTGTGCTTGTTTTTCATGATGGCATGTAAAAATAGAGCAAATCTTATCACTGACCAGCCATGTCATAAATATTTACTTTGGTATTTGTGCCAGTATGCTTTATTTCTATGCCATTAGATTATTTTCTCTCAGAAATTTTCAATCAAGTCAAATTAAGAATCCTCCCTTAAAATTATCCTGTTACCACCAAGCCATACCATCATCGTAGTGGAAAAAAATGTCTTTTTTTTTTTTTTTTTTTTCATTTAACTTGATTTCAGATTTTTCTAAAATAAAAGTGTGCTCTTAAGCCTCTTGCCAAGTTTCCCAACTCTTCCAAGGCCTCTGTTGTGGCTATTAAAAGCTTCCGCTAGTCAGCTTTACTCTGCTTACCCTTTCCTGCCAACCTCTATATAGAGAGAAAGTCAGAAAAAAAGATAAATGCACTATTTTGAATGAATCATTTTCATTGACTAAGACTGATTTATTTTGTTGGTTAATAAATTATATTTTCAATTCTCACCAAGATAAAAATAGAGAGAGACCACATAAATAATGGTTTCTCTTTTTATTTTAGAAGGAGCTCTGGTAGCGTAGTGGTTACAAATCAGGCTGCAAACCTTAAGGTCAGCAGTTCGAAACTACCAGCTGTTCCACGGGAGAAAGATGAGGCATTCTGCTCCCATAAAGATTTACAGCCTAGGAAACCCTGTACAGGGTCGCTATGAATCGGTTCCGACTCCACGGCACATCACCACCACCACCACCACCATAGACTAAATAATGTCTCTGGCATTTTAAGTGAGTGTAAATTTTCCATGCATTTCATTGGTGACTGAGAGGAAATGCTCTCTGATTGAAATTAATTTGTACATTGGCTTAGGACATGAATTAAGGAATATTAAGTACTATTCCATATAGTATAGTCCAGCTTAGTATAGTTTCCATAACTTTAAAATAAAGGCACTATTGATTTGAACGAATGCTACTGTTACTATATATTTTTCATATCTGATCATTGAAAAGTCATGCTTACTTAATAATTGCCATGGGAGAATTAGAATTTTGTCACTTAAGGGGCTGTTTTTTTTTTTTTTTTTTGATACGTGCTATATGCAGTCTTTTCTTGCAGCTTCACTTGTTTAAAAAAATGTTCATTATTGTACATTGACACGTTTTGCAGCTTTAAAATGTTTGTGCTTACTTTAACTATAGCAAGTGAAACCTGGGTATTTCTCTTTTTAAAAAAATTACATAAATGTGGTTAAAATAATATCAGTAAATTGTTTTCTTCAGTGCCTGTAAAAAGTGTTGACATACTCTACTTAGAATCCAACACTAGAGAACATGGATTTTGTTGCAAGTGATTGTGGTACATTAAACTAATGAACTTCTCTAAGTTAAAGTGATCACAAACTAAGTAAGCAGTGCAAACTAAGTGGTGTTGAAAAGCTATTTAAAGCCTACAGAATTTCTGGATGTTTTGGGACTTACTGGCTGACATACTTTTGGAGATGCTTTCTTTGTCATGTTTGGTATGTGTAAGTGATCAAAAAAGCATTGTGGCAATGTGATACCATATTATCTCACATAACTGTCCTTAAATTAAAAAAAAAAATCCCTGTCTCCCAAGTGTATTACAATTATTTGGTCATGTCTAAAACTTTTTAAACTCTAAAAGGTACTTTGAGACGTTTTTTCCCTTTATGATTGCTTTAGATCATTGACAGTTGTCATCAGATAAAATGGAGTCATGTTGCAGGCACATTAAAAGTGGGGTCCTAATGTGCCAGACCTCTTCCAACTTTCAGGGCTTTTTTTTTTTTGGATTGGGAGAATCAGTTACTTGAGGAGGCATTTGCAATAGCCCTAATCTCTCTGTCCACCCTCCTACACCAGATGTTAATTCATTCCAGCAAACTACAAAATGGATTGATGATGTCAGAACAGAAAGAGGAAGTGATGTTATCATCATGCTAGTAGGAAATAAAACAGATCTTGCTGACAAGAGGTATGGAGTGATTTTGTATATATATGGAATGATTTATTTCTATATTAAGTAGCCTGTTAACATTTATCACTAAAAAATTATTTTTACATAATTATTTTGCTCTCAGCAAGGGGATCTGAAATATGAATATTAAGTCCAGCTTTTAAAAATGAGTTTTGTTTTGTCTACACCCATTTGTAAACGATTGCAGTGAAAAAATGTTTAGACAAAAGTGCTTTTTAATTAAAAAGCAAAATATCTTTTAAAACAAGTCCTTTTTTTTTTAAGTTCATAATGATTTAAATGCATGTTCTTTGCTTGATTGTCTCCTTTTATAAACATTCATTATAATTCAGTAGTGTAGGTTTGTTTTTTTTTAATTGGATAGTTGAGCCAAACTATATACTTGAAGTGAATAGCTTGGATTGTGAAATCTTAGTCTAATGAGCAAAGCTATATTCAAGTCACATGGTGTAAAATGTATTCACATTTACCATTGAACCTGTAGCATGAATAACTGCTTTTTGTGTTTTTAAGTGACTTACTGGGTATTACCAGTTATTAGTTGTTGTTTTTTGTTTTTGTTTTTTTCCTTTAAATAGTCTAGACCATTCTGTTCACTAGCAGGCACTTTTACTATTTATTATTCATGAGTTGATATTGAAATTCAGGTAATGAAGTTGTGCTGTTAAATTAAAAGTTGCCAAGAAATCCAATGCTTTTAAAAGCTTGTAAAGCCATTAAGCCCTTTTCTTCCTGTGGCACCTCAATTAGAATTGGTAGTACAGTTACAAAAAAAGTCTTTATTCATTCTGGTATCAAGTCCCTAGGTATCTTCATTTTTAAATAGGAAATTTTAATATCTAAATTGTTTCCCTTTGTAGCTAGACTCATTTAAAAGGGAATCAATATGTTCCTTTATTGTTTAATATTTCAGTTAAGTATGCAAATTCCAGAAACTTTTATAGATTATATTTACAGTAACTTTTCTTTAGGGTAATTTTTGGAATTGCCATCTTTCACAGTAATTTTTGCTAGACTGTCTCAGTCCTGGTGTGGTCCCATAGGATAAGCACTTGACTCACCAGCCACTCCTGGGAACCCTATACACGGTTTCTGTGAGTCAGAACTGACTCAGTGGCACTTCACAGCAGCATCTCACCCCTTTGCTATCCACATTTTAAAGGATTAGGGCTTTGTTCATTCCACTGAAATAAGTTTCAAGTGGATGAAATATTTAAATGATAAGAAACAAACCATAAATACATTAAAAGAACCTTTTATGATGGGTGGGTGACTTTTTATAAGTATAGCGTGAAACTTTGAAACTATTAAGAGATAGATTGAAAGGTTTAAATACATAATTGTAGGGATCATATCTACTTATTAAATTGACTGTTGTTGTTAAGTAGTGTTGAGTTGGTTCAGACCCATAATGACCTTATATAGGGTTTCTGAGAAGTGGCTGTTGAGGTTGAACTGCTGACCTTGCAGTTCAAACCGACTTTGCAGTTCAACACATTGATCCACAGCGTCACACCAGAACTCCAGATCTAGAAAATTGATAAAACACGGTATCAAGAGTTCCAATAAACTCATTCTACTGAAAACATAACTACCACACTTCAATGGGATTTAATAATGTATCAGAATTTTAAATATTCACTACTTCATCCCACAGAAATGTAAAAAGATGAATATACAAGAATTTTTATTGTAGCATTATTTGTAATACTTAAAAGAAAAATTTAAATCTAAAAATGCTCATCAGTACTAGATTGGATATTAAATGTCGTTGTTAAGTGCTGTCAAGCTGGTTTTGACCCATAGCAACCCTGTATAGGGGTTCTGAGTAGCATCTGATGAGTTTGAACCGCTGACCTTGTGGTTCAAACTGATTTTGCAGTCTAGCATATTAATCCACAGCACCACACCAGGACTCTGGATATTAAATAGTAATTAGTAAATGAAATATTTTATAATCACTAAAAAAAAAAGGAAAAAATTAATGATGTTTAACACATGAAACAAGTATATACCATGTTTATATACTTACTAAACTGTACTAAGTATATACCATACATATATCAGTGTGTCTACCATGTTTACTTTCAGTTATTTTATTTTTTAACTTTTTATTGTGTATTGGGAATAAATTATACACTCTGTTTCATCTCAGTGATTATAATCCCCTCCGTGCAACAACAGTTGTCCTGCTTCCCTCCTTTGGTTCCTACCTGCATTCCACCTCCCTTCCTATCCCTTCCCAACATTGTCGTTAGGAAAATTGTTACCCTTTTGATCTTAAATTATTGACTATTCCATGGTGAGCATACCTTGCCATTGCTTGTTGTTGTCCTCCCCTCCCCCCCCCCTCAGTAAACCCATCTAATTATTTGGCTGAAAATTGGTGAGTTCCTTTTCAGACCTGAAGGGTGGTAGAGGTTCCTCCAGTTTCTTTCTTACCTGTAGACCCAGTAACCCAAGATAACATGTGTGTACCCTCTAGCCAGTCACTTACTCTCCCCTCCCTCCCTACTCTGATAGCCATCAAAGAATGCTTCTTTTAGTATGAAAACTTTTTCTTCAACTTTTACAATAATGGTCTCACACAATATTTGTCCTTTTGTGATTGACTAATTTCACTCAGCATAATGTCCTCCAGGTACATTCATGTTATGAAGTGTTTGACAGATTCATCATTATTCATCATGGTTGCATAGTATTACATTGTGTGTTATGTACCAAAGTTTGTTAATCCATTCTTCCATTAATGGGCACTTAGGCTGCCTTCATGTTTTGCTATTGTGAATAGTGCTGCGATGAACATGAGTATGCATATATCTATCTACTGATGTTATGGCTCGTATTTCTTGTAGATAAATACCAAATAGCGGGATTTCTGGACTATAAAATACTTCTATTCCCAACTTTCTGAGGAAGTGCCATACCATTTTCCTGAGTGGTTGATCCATTTTACAGTCCCACCAGCCGTGTAGTAGGGTACCAGTCTCTCCACACCCTCAGCAGCATTTTTTTGTTTAATGTCACTTTTAATGGTGTGAGATGTTATATGTTACATCATTTGTTTTGATTTGTATCTCTCTAGTGGTTAACATGGAGTCCTGGTGTGGCACTGTGGGTTAATGCGCCAGACTGCAAAGCCGTTTGAACTGCAAGGTCAGCAGTTCAAGCTCACCAGCTACTCCTTGGAAACCATATACAGGGTCACTATGGGTCGGAATCGACTCGACAGCACTTGACAACAGCAACAACAGTGGTTAATGATTGTGAACATTTCCTCAAATGTTTGTTAACTGCCCAAATGTCTTCTTGCTGAAGTGTCTGTTCATGTTTTATGTCCACTTTTTAATTTTTTTTTTTAATCTTTTTCTTGTAAAGGTGTTGTAGTTTTTTGTAAATTTTAGATACTAGTACCTTGTTTAATATGTTGTTGTAAAACAGTTTTCCCCAGTCTGTGGGCTTCCTTCTTACTCTTTGGTGAAGTCTTTTGGTTCACATGTGTTTCTAATTTTTAGAAAGTAAAATGTCTAAGTTTCTAGTATTTTGTCTTCCACTGTTTGGATGTTTTTTGTAATGTTTGGTAGTGTATGTATGTCATGTATTAGAGCACCTAAGTTTGTCCCTGTTTTTACATTGATGTTCTTTATAGTTCTGTATTTTACTTTTAGGTTTTTAATCCGTATTGAGTTTATTTTTCTATATGGTGTGAAATATGGGCCTTGTTTCATTCTGCAAATCAGTTTTCCGTTTTGCCTGCATCATTTGTTGAATAGACTATCTCTTCCCCGTTCATTGTGTTTTCGCCCTTTATCAAAGATCAGTTGACTATGTGGATAGATTTACTACTAGATTCTCAATTCTCTACCTTGATCCATGTATCTTTCATTGTACAATACCAAGCTGTTTTGACCACTGTGACTGTGTAGTAAATTTTGAGATCAGGGAGGGACAGACCTCCAACTTTGTTTGTCTTAAGCAGTACTTGGCTTTTCTGAGGTCTTTTTGCTTTCCATATAAAGTTTGTGATAATTTTTTCCCTATCTCTAAAGAATGATGTTAGACTCTAGATTGGGATTGCAATATATCTATAGATTGCCTTTGGTAGTGTAGACATTTTCACAATGTTTAGTCTTCCTATTCATGAGCATGGTATATTCTTCCACTTTTATAAATTTCTTTTGTCTTCTTGTAGTAGTATTTTATAGTTTTCTTTGTCTAGGTTTTTTGTTTCTCTGATTATTTTTATCCCTAAGTATTTCATCTATGGTGTGACTATCATAAATGGTATTGTTTTCCTAATTTCCTTTTCAGAGCTGTCTTTTTTAGTATAGATGAATCTAGCTAATCTTTATACTCTGCCATTCCAATCATTATCTTACTGAGTCTTTTGGATTTTCAATGTATAGGAAACTATCATCTGCAAATAGAAAGAGTTTTACGTTTTCTTTGTAATTTGAATGCCTTTAATTTCCCTTTCTTGCCTTATAGCTCCAGCTAAGACTTCCAAGACAATATTGAATAGGAGTGGGATTAAGGGCACCTGTAATCTGGTTCATGTTCACAAAAGGAATGCTTTTAGTTTCTCTCCATTGAGAGTAATGTTGGCTGATGGATTTGTATATATGCTCTTAATTATGTTGAGGTATTTTCTTGCAATTCCTACTTTGTTGAGCGTTTTTATCAAGAATGGATGTTGGATTTTGTCATGTGCCTTTCTGCATTGATCAGTATGATCGTGTGGTTCTTTTTCTTTTTTTTATTTATATGTAAGATTATGTTGATTATTTTCCTAATATTGAACCATCCTTGCATCCATGATTTGAATCCCACTTGGTCATGATGTCTCATTTTTTGATATGTTGTTGAATTCTATCAGGCAGGATTTCATTGAAAATTTTGCATTTATGTTCATGAGGGATATTGGTGTGTAATTTTCTCTTCTAGTGATGTTCTTGCCTGGTTTTGGTATGGAGGATACGCTCACTTCATAAAATGTATTTGTCAATTTTCCATCCTTTTCTGTGTTCTGGAATAGTTTGAATAAAATTAGTGCCAGCTCTTCTCTTTTAATTCTGTTATCCAGTAGCTTTTAAGCAGGGTGTTACTCAGTTTCCAGTTAATTTGATTTTGTTTCCTTGATCTCCCTATTTTTGGTTTCTAATTTTATAGCATTGTACGAGAAGATGATTTGTAATATTTTGATGATTTAAAATTTATTGAGGCTTGCTTTGTGTAATAACATATAGTGTGCTCTGGAGAATGTTCCACATGCACTGGAAAGAACTGTGTATTGTGCTGTTAGGTTGAATTTCAGAAGTAGTGTATTGATTACAAATTGGGCTGATGGAAACTACCAGCTGTTCCACAGGAGAAAGACGAGGCTTTCTGCTCCCATAAAGATTTACAGCCTTGGAAACCCTATAAAGGGTTTTCCCTATGAGTCAGAACCGACTCCACGGCATATAACAACAACATTGTAGAGTTACGTATTTCTTAATTCTATGAGAGTTTTATTTTTGTATTTTGAGGATCTTTCGTTGGGAGCATAGATATTATGTTGTTGTTGTTGTTGTTGTTGTTAAGTGCCATCGAGTCGGTTCTGACCCATAGCGACCCTGAACAGGGTTTCCGAGGCTGTAAATCTTTACAGGAGCAGAAAGCCTCCTCTTTCTCCCGAGGAGCAGCTGGTAGTTTCGAACTGCTGACATTGTGGTTTGCAGCCCGATTCGTAACCACTACGCTGCCAGAGCTCCTTTTGGATATTATAGTTAGATCTTTTTGTTAACTTGACCCTTTAAACATGAGATACTGTCCTTTATCACTGCTTGTTTTTTTCTGAAAGTCTTATTTTATCATAAATTCATATTGCCACTCCTGCTCATTTTTTATTGCCATTAGTTGATACAGTTTTTTCCATACTTTAATTTTTAATCTGTGTTTGTCTTTTTAGGTAAGGTGTATTTCCTGTAGATAGCATATTGGAGGATCATGTTTTCTTATCCATTTTGCTGTTCTCTGTTTCTTGAGTGGTGCAGTTAATCCACTGATGTTCAGTGTAATTGTCAATTGGCATGCATTGATTGTAGCCATTTTATTGTGTATATTTTTGTGGTGCTGATGGTGTCTTTGTTCCACATGTTTTCCTGTATTGAGTTCATTTTTTGTGTGTGCTTTTTCTTGTCAATTTCTTCATAGTTTTAATGTTTACAAAATCTAAATGGATTTTCCTTTTTTTTTTTATTTGATGTGAAAGTGTATTATTATATGAGGTTACCCTGTAATTTATTTCTTACCCATTTTAAAACAGTCTGTTTTATCTTGAAATCTACTTGACCTCCTCACCATTTAGAATTCTGTAACTATACTTTTCCCTCTTTTTGCATTGTAGTTGTCTTCAGTATAGATTGATATTTCTAATTCCTTCTTTTTAGTCTTTCATTGTTGTTAAAGTGCTGCCAAGGGTTTCGGAAGAGTGGCTGGTGAGTTTGAACCGCTGACCTTGCAGTTCAAACCAACCTTGCAGTCCAACGCATTAATCTGCAGTGCCACACCAGACTCCAGATGACTCACTTTAATTTTTTTTTGTAAAGCTGACTTCGTTTTTACACATTCTTTTAATTTCTGTTTATCTGGAAATGTTCTAATTTTGCTGTCATATTTTTAGTGACAGTTTTTCTGCGTATATGATTCTTGATTGGCAGATTTTGTTGTTTTTTCAGAGTTTTGTATGTGGTTCTCCATTACCTTCTTGCTTGCATGGTTTCTACTGAAATCAGAGCTTAATCTTACTGGTTTTCCTTTGTAGATAATACCTGCATTTCATTTTTCCTGTGCTGATTTCAGGATTCTTTCTAATTCTTTGATTTTGAAGAGTTTGATTATGTATGTCTTAGTGATTTTATTTTGGGGTCTGTCATGTTTGGGGTTCATTCCGCTTCTTTAATGTTTATCTTCTCATTTTTCGTATTAGGTAAATTTTCCTCCAGCAGCTTTTTGAGTATCTTATGTGCTTTTGTGTCTTCCTGTTCTGGAATTCCAGTCACTGGTAGGTCATTCTGTTCACATTGTCTCACATAAATTTTAGGCTTTCCTCAGATTTTTTTCTTTCTTTTTTGATTGTTTCACATCTACTCCTTTGCCCTTTTAGTGTATTGCCCATTTCTGGTATCTTACTATTCTGTTTGTAGGTTTTGTATTGCCTCCATTTCTTTATTTTGTTTGATTGTTCTTGTAGTACTATACTGAATTTTTCCTTGTTTTTCTCAACATTTCTGTCAATCATTTTTTGTTGTTTTGTTGTTAAAACACATTCTGTTACTCTGTGTCTCTTGACTGGTACATTTAATCCATTGACACATTCATCATAATTGTCGATAGGTATGAACCAACTGAAGTTATTTTGCTGAGTGCTTTTTTGTAGTGCTGCCGGTTTCTTTGTTATGCATTTTTTCCTGTGCTGAGTTCATTTTTATGATACATTTTCTTGACAATTTCCTCATAGTTATAATGTTTACAAATCTTCATAGACTTTCCTTTTCTTAATTTGATGAGAAGGTGCATTACGTTTCTTCGAGGTTACCCTGCAATATATTAATTTCTTCCCCAAATTACAGCAGTCTGTTTTATCTTGAAGTCTACTTAACTTCCTTGCCATTTGGAATTCTGTAACTATACGTTACCCTATTTTTGCTCTGTAGTTGTCTTCATTATAGATTGATATCTCTGATTCCTTATCTTCAGTCTTGTAGTTTTGTTTTACTCTGGTTACTTCTATATCTGGATTGAATTCTGGATGGTGCTGCCATGTATGTCAATCTCTGGTTGTTGTCTGCTACTGTTGGTTCTTAGTCCCATGGACTCCCTTTAGTATTTTTTGTAAAGTTGGCTTAGCTTTTACAAACTCCTTATATTTATATTATTTGGAACTATTCTCATTTCGCCATTGTACTTGAGGGACAGTTTTTCTGGGTATATGATTCTTGATTTGTAGTTGTTTCTTTCAGAGTTTTGTGTATGTCTCCCTATTGCCTTTTCAACTGCATGGTTTCTACTGAGAAGTCAGAAATTAATCTTTTGGGTTTCCTTTGTAGTTAACATTTAGTTTTTCCCAAGCTGCTTTTGGGATTCTTTCCTTGTTTTTGATTTTGCAGAGTTTGCTTATGATGTGTCTTGATGATTTTCTTTTGGAGTTTATCCTGTCTGGGATTCATTCAGTTTCTTGAATACTTTCATGATGTTAGGGAAATTCTTCGAGCAGCTCTTCGACTGTTTTTTTCTGTGGTTTTCTTTGCCTCTTCCTGTTCTGAAATTCTAATCATCTGTAGGTTATTCTTGTTCATGTTGTTCCACATGAATCATATGCATTCTTCAGATTTTTTTCATTCTTTTCTCTTAATTGTTTTTCTCTCTGACTAATATTGAGAGTTTTATCTTCGGGTTCACTAATTATGCTTACCATTGATTGAGTTCTACTCCTTTGCTCTTTCAGTGTATTGTCCATTTCTAATATCTTAATATTGGTCTTCTGCATTTCTTTTTGCAGGTTTTGTGTTGTCTTCAATGCTGTCCTTATTTCGTTGGATTGTTCCTGTGGCACTTTTCTGAATTATTTCTAGTTTTCCTCAACCTTCCTGTGAAACGTGTGGGTGTACCTCAATATCATTCTCCTAAAATATTTTTTCAGGTAGTGCCTCTTCATCCTCAAAAGCAGTTTCTAGCTCTTAGTTTGAGCCTCTTGATTATTTGTTTGATCTACTCTGTCTTGTTCATCTGAACAGAAATTTTTGCTGCTTTCCTAGGTGTGGTGGGTGGTGTATTTGTATTTGTATTAAGTTGATGAATGTACGTTGGTATATTTGTAGACACTCACCAACTGCCTTCTAGTGTGTGTGATTAGGAGACGAGCTTCTCTCTGTTCACTGTTTGTGTAGTTCAATTCAGGTGGATTTAGTTTGTAGTTACTTCTCTGATATATAACAGCTGGTATTTGCTCTGTCCAAGTGATACGGTTGTAGAGGATACAGCTGTAGCTTGGCTGTATGGCCACAGTTGCTGTCTCCTGTTGTGTGCTGTAAGAAGAAGGAAGACAAACAACCAACAACAATTTTAAAAAACAGCCCACACAGCACAAAAGGGAAGTCATTGGCTTTCTCTATGCCAGTATGTGGTGTGCTCTGCCACCTCTGACCTCTTGCCTTCATAGCCGCCTAAAAATGTTCAAAATGGCCATGCTGCATCATGCAGGCCCACACATACCACCTCCTTTCCTTAACTCTCTGCCCCCTTTTTCTCTACCCCATGTGTCCATCCAGATTTGGACCCGAGCCTGCTCTAGTGAGGTTATTGTACATAGAACCCCCGCATGGTTTTGACTGCCTGGAAAGCAGGAGATGTCCTGAGGTTATATGCTGAGAGAGGGTGGGGTGGGGGGTATAAAATAAAATAAAATAAAATTGCACCTTTGTCTCTGCTGACCACAGATAGGTTTCTGCATCACAAATATGTTTTCTCTTCTCTAAAGCCATTCGTGAACTCTTAAGGTGGTTGCGGTACGTTCAGTCCTCTGTCACTGTTTGTCAGTCACTTCCTCTTGATCTGTTTTTTTTATCCCTTCATCTGAAGCTCAGTTCCTCCTTCGAGGACCATCCTCTGTATCTGTCACATACGGATCTGTATCCTTACTGCAGAGAACCTGCACATCCTTTCTGCCCAGTTTATCATCTTTCTTGCAGAGCCTTGCATGTGATATTAATGATGTGTTGTTGTTGTTAAGTGCTGTCAAGTCTGTTCCAACCTATAGCAATCCTATGTACAACAGAATGAAATACTGCCCAGTCCCGCACCATCCTTACAATTGCTGCTACACTTGAGCCTATAGTTGTTACCACTGTGCCCATCCACCTCATAGGCTGTCTCCCTCTTTTTTGCTGACCCTCACCTTTTTATTAGATTGCAAAGCTTGGAAACAAAGAGGAAGGATAAGTAGTTGGATAATATGGCCTTGATGATAGAAATGATGCTGGAGAATGCATAATAGAATTCTGTAAAACCAATGATGTGTTCATTTCAAATACCTTCTTTAAACAGCATAAGAGTCAATTACACACATGGACCTCATCAGATGGAATACACAGAAATCAAATTGATGACTACATCTGTGGAAGTAGACGGTGGAAAAGCTCCATATCATCAGCTAAAACAAGGCCAGGGACAGATTATGGAACAGATCATCAATTGCTCTAAGTAAATTCAGACTGAATCTGAAGAAAATGAAAACAAGTCACGAGAGCCAAAATATACCCTTAAATATGCTCCACCTGAATGTAGAGATCATCTGAAGGACAGATTTGATACATTAAACACTAACGACTGAAGACCAGAGAGTTGTGGGATGACATCAAGAACATCATATATGAAGAAAGCAGAAAGTCATTAAGAAGACAAGAAAGAAGGAAAAGATCAAAATGGATATCAGAAGAGACACTGAAACTTGCTCCCCAGTGTAGAGATGCTAAAACTAATAGAAGAAATGAGGAGGTACAAGAGCTGAACAGAAAATTTCAAAGATAGCTCAAGAAGATAAAGTCAAATATTAATTACAACAAAATGTGCAAAGATCTGGAATCAGAAAACCAAAAGGGAAGAACACGCTCAGCATTTCTCAAGCTGGGGGAACTGAAGAAAAATTTCAAGGCTTGACTTTAGTTATTGAAGGATTCTCTGGGCAAATTATTGAATGATGCAGAAAGCATCAAAAGAAGATGGAAGGCATACACAGTCACTGTACCAAAAGGAAATGGTTGATGTTCAACCATTTCAAAAGGTAGCATAAGAAGTCCAAGGTGCATTGAAGGAATTGGCAAAGAACAAGGCATCGGGAATTGATGGAATAAAAATTGAAATATTTCAAGAAAGTGAGGCGGCACTGGAGGTACTCACTAATCTATGCCAAGAAATTTGGAAGACAACTATCTTGTCAACTGATAGGAAGAGATATGTATTTGTGTCCATTCCAAAGAGAGGTGACCCAATGGGATGCAGAAATCATCCGACAATCTCTCTGATAACCCGTTAAAGTTTTACTATAAAGTAATACAGAAACATCTGCAAACATACATTGTCAGAGAACTTCCAGAGGTTCAAGCCAGATTCAGAAGAGGATGTGGAACAAGGGATATAATTGCTGATGCCCAATAGATTTTGTCTGAAATGCAAAGGCTTTTGATTGTGTGAATCATGACAAGCTATGGACAACATTACAAAGTGTGAGTATTCCGGAACACTTAATTGTGCTTATGAGGAATCTGTACCTGGACCAAGAGGCAGTTGTTCAAACAGAACATGGGAACACCAAATGGTTTAAAATTAAGAAAAGTGTGCGATAGGGTTGTATTCTTTTACCATACTTATTCAATTTGTATGCTGTTCAAATAATCCAAGAAGCTGGGTTCTATGGGGGAAAAAAATGGCATCAGGATTGGAGGAAGACTCATTAACAACCTGAGATATGCAGATAATACAATCTTGCTTGCTGGAAGTGAAGAGAATTTAAAATACTTACTGATGAAGATCAAAAGTATGGATTGCATCTCAATGTAAAGAAAACAAAAATCCTCACCACTGGATCAATAAACAACATTCTTATCAATGGAGAAAAGTTGAAGTTGTCAAGAATTTCATTCTTCTTGGATCAACTATCAACACTCATGAAAGCAGCAATCAGAAAATCAAATGACGTATTGCATTAGGCAAATCTGCTGCACAAGACCTTTTTTTTAAAGTGTTGAAGAGCAAAGATGTCAGCTTGAAGACTAAAGTGCACCTGACCCAAGCCATGGTATTTTCAATCACCTCACATGCATGCGAATGCTGGCCAGTGATAAGGAAGACCATGGAAGAATTTATGCATTTGAGTCATGGTGTTGGAAGAGAATATTGAAAGTGCCATGGGTTGCCAAAAGAGCCAACAGATCTGTTTTAGAAGAAATGCAGCCAGAGTGCTCCTTAGAGGCCAGGATGGTCAAACTTGGTCTCTCATACTTCGGACATATTGTCAGAAGGGACCAGTCACTGGAGAATGATATCATGTTTGGTAATGTGAAGGGTCAGAGAAAAAGAGGAAGACCCCAGCGAGATTGGGTCAGTGACAGCACCAATGGACTCAAGTGTGGCAACAATTGTGAGGTTGGCCGGGAACGGACAGTGTTTAGTTCTGTTGTGCATAGGGTCGCTATGACTCAATACCCACTCGATGGTACCTAACAACAGCAACAACAACATCTTTATCAAGCTTTATGTCCTTCTCTTGGGACTTGTCCTTCCTGGTAATAAGTCCAAAGTTTGAGAAGTGAAGTCTGGCCATGTTGTCTTCTAAGGAGCTTTCTGGTTGTACTTCTTCCAACACAGATTTATTTGTTCTTCTGTTAGTCCATGGTACCTTTAATATTCTTCTGCGACAGCTCTGGTAGCGTAGTGGTTACAAATCGGGCTGCTAACTTCAAGGTCAGCAGTTCAAAACTACCAGCTGTTCAGTGGGAGAAAGATGAGGCTTTCTGCTCCTGTAAAGATTTGCAGCCTCGGAAACCCTGTGCCAGAGTCACTATGAGTCAGAACCGATTCTACGGTACAACAACAGCAACACCATAACTCAAATGCATCAATTCTTCTATGGTCTTCCTTATTTAGTGTCAACTTTCTTATGCATATGAGGCTATTGAAAATACCGTGGCTTTGTTCAAGTGCACTTTAGTCCTCAAAGTGACATCTTTGTTCTGGTAGGTGATATTTAAAGCCATTGATTCTAAGATCACTGAGGAGGTGATTATAGATAAAGAGATCCAGGCAGCACATTGTCATACATCCAACATTTAAAACAGGGTTTCTCAATCTCATGATTGACATTTTGAGGCCAATTAATTCTTTGTTGTGTGAGCCTATTTTGCACATTGGAGAATGTTGAGCATTACCCCTGGTCTCTACCCACCAAGTAGCAGTAACACTCCACCCCCCACCCTTCATCCCTAAAGTTGTGACAGCCCTTTATTTCTCCCAATAATATCAGATGTCCCAGGGCTGTAGGGGCTGAAATTTTCCCAGGGTGAAAAATACTGATTAACAAGTTAAGGAAATGAGGAACAAATAGCAAAATAAACAGGCAAAATTGGCCACAATTTTACTAGAAGGAAAACTAGGTTAAATTGGTAGTATGAATTCATGATACTTTATTCCCCATGATATATTTTCACATTAAAAATTTTAGTATTTTATATCTTTTTTCACTGAAGAGTCCTAAACCAAGATAATGAGCCCAGACTGCCATCTCTAAATACCAGTTCTCGCTATAGGAGCCAAGACTGCCTAAGAAATAACCATGTTTAAAATTTTTCTGGGTTATTTAGTCATCCCATAAAACAAGTTATTAGAAATTGTTGGGGTAATATTAGGCTTGAGAGCCAAATTAAAGAAGTTCTGCTGGCCGCAGACATTTGAGAATCAATAGTAATAATTACTGTAATAAATATTAAAATTCATAAGTCATAATGACATATGTCCATCATTTATCTTCCACCCTACCCGCCCCCCCCATTGTATGGGTAGCAAATAGTTGAGGGCAAGTTGTTCCTTAAAGAAATATTTCATTTACTATGAAGAACATTATTGGGATGAATGGCAAAACCTGAATAAAATATAAATAAAAAATATATAGACTGACTATATATTGGAATGATATCCATGTTAATTTCTGAATTTTAATAATTACATATGGTTATGTAATAGAATGTCTTTATATTTAGGGAATTTACGTTGTTGATTTATTTAGAATACAGAGCTGCAGGGTGGCAACTTTACTCTCAAACTGTTCAGAAAAAAAAATGTGTGCCTGCTTTATTTATATACACACACTTTACTAGGAGAGGGTGTGAGGATAAAGCAAATGTGAAATAATCACAGTTGGAGTGTTATGTAAGAATATGTTCCATGTTTTTAGAGAGGGGTAAATGTCTAGAATAATATGTTCTAGAGAATAATTAAATGGGTAAAATTTTGGGAATAAGAGTAGTTTCTGTATACTAATAGAAGTAAAGGTAGACTTTCTAGGTACATGTGGGTAGGAAGGTGGATAGATGTGATGGGAGCCTGAGAAAATTCTTTTCCATTACTTTGTTTTTCTTAGTATTGTAGGAAGCAGAGTTATTCAGCTAACTTAGATCTATTTAATTAGAACATTCATATGTAGACTAGTTATGTGCCAGTCTTGTATTTGAAGAGTTCACTGCTTGAAATACTACTAATTATACATACTGCATTAAAAAATGACCTGTAAATTAGTATTAAAATATTACTTTTTCATATCAAGAGGCTTTAAAATATATTAAGTCTTTTGACACTTTTATTGTACTTATTGTACTTATGACACTTTTATTGTACTTATTGGTGCTGTTAACTACACGGTCCTTGGTTCAAACCCACCAGCAGCAGTAGAAAAATGAGGTTGTCTGCTCCCTTAAAGATATACAATCTAAGAAATCCTGTATAGTGTCTGTATGTTTCAGAAATGACTTGATGGCAGTGGATTATTGTACTTACAGAACTCCAGGAAATCCAACCTAAGGAAATCATTCAAAGTGCACAAAAATGTTTCTAACAACAGTTTTCATAGTGTAAAATTTGAGAGCAGCATATGGTCCTGACAGTTTGGAAGTGGTTATATATAATTTATATATAGTTTATAGTAGCAATTATAATTATTTTATATAAATCCTAGAATCACATGGGTAAGGATCCAGTATTTTTAAT
The DNA here is from genome assembly GCF_000296735.1 of Chrysochloris asiatica. Lineage (NCBI taxonomy): Eukaryota > Metazoa > Chordata > Mammalia > Afrosoricida > Chrysochloridae > Chrysochloris > Chrysochloris asiatica. The sequence continues at coordinate 8,971,717 of NW_006408658.1, read as the reverse complement.
TTAAAAAAGAAAAAAGGATGAGTTCAGCTGAGTAAAAGTAAATCAGTAAAAACACCTTTTAAAAACTCTTTACTGATTTATAATATAGAGAAAAGCACAGTTTGTGCTGCAGCTTAGTGAAGTTTTAAACTAAATTTGCCTGTATCATGAAATCAGAAAAAAATATTTTCAGAGCTTTATATTTTTATAGTATTGTTTCATCCTTTTTCTTTCTTACAGGCAAGTGTCAATTGAGGAGGGAGAAAGGAAAGCCAAAGAGCTGAATGTTATGTTTATTGAAACTAGTGCAAAAGCAGGATATAACGTGAAGCAGGTAAGTGCATTTTTAGTATGGGTTGAGGTTATCAAATTTTAAAAACATACTATGAAATAATCATACAAGTATTGTCTATTCTGCGGAGCACGGTAGCTCCATCTGATAAGCACTAGACTGTGAACCACAGGAGAAAGATGAGACGTTCTGCTCCCTGAAAGATTTAAATCCTCGGAAACCGTACGCAGGGCCACTATGAGTTGAAACTAATTCAGTGGCACTTAACTACAACAACAAGAACATTGTGTAAGAGTTTCTTCCAGTTAGTAATAGCAAGTATCATGAACTATCAGGTTTTTCAGGCAGTGAAAAAACAAAAAACAAATATTCTATAGTTTTTGGGGGGAAAAAGGAAAGACTTTCCAACTATTGAAGGATTGTGTGATTACAAGGTTATGACCTTACCATACTTTTATTCTATTTCCACTGCATTGATTAAAAGGCAATTGTTCCACACATTGGTGATAAGACTGTGATGAAAGAAATCAAATATTTGTGGTCAGTAATGGTGTGTTCTTGGTTTTGTAAATCAACGCATCTACATACAGCCAACTGATCTTCGACAAAACACCTAAATATCTCGCATGGGAAGGGGGTAGTCTCTTCACAGATGGTGCTGGTAGAACTGGAAAATGATAAGCAAAAG
>NW_006408658.1:8968586-8969647 GCF_000296735.1 Chrysochloris asiatica | reverse complement strand
CAGGAGAGCTTGGGTGATGGGGAGGGGGGCAATATACAGGGAGGGAGAGGGAAGTGGAGAAAAGGGGCAGATGGGAGAACAATAGGGCATGTTTAGGCGGACCAATTGGGACAGAGATAAAGGAAGATGTGGGCACAGCCTTGGAGCTCCAGGGCTCTGAGATAGAGGGATTGACCCATGATTGGAATGGGCGGGGAATCGTATTAAGATGCTTGACTGTTTTTTTTTAATCTTGGTTTCCCTTGCATTATAATATAGAGTAGACACTGGAGGGGGAGAGAAAGGAATAGTAAGAAACATCACACTAGAAGGCTTGTAAGTCCATTTTCTGCCTTTAACTGATTGGAATAACCTAAAACAGGGCTACAGCGTACCCGGTGAACGGCTTTCTGCGGAGCCTTTGCAATACATAAAACTATAGGTAGAAACCAGAACCACATCCAGATCACCAGAGATGAGAAATCCCCACTTGAAGGGACGAGCTGACGAGCCTGGAACGGTGAGAAGAACAAAAGATACGTCTGGAAGGGAAGACCTACAGGAAAAATACAACACAATGGAAACAGATGGACTGCTACTATGGGAACAAACGGGTCGCTCCCCTAGGAGACATTGGGGCAGTCGGTCGGGTCCCACCAACGTAGCCCCCCTCTCCCCCCCCCAAACTGAGACTCAGTGGAAATGCACGCTCGGATTGGTAAACACACGCATTACCGTTGGGGAGAAATGGGGTAATGGCAGCAATGAAGCGGCGAGCTAAGCCTCACAATATTCAGAGGGCTTCTGTGGACCCGGTTGGGGACCTGGTTGGCAAGCAGTGTGAGAAGACCCGAGGACTCCGGGGCCCAGAGTCAGTGACGTTGCCATGGAGGACTCAAGTACAGAATGGAGCTGCCAGCTGATGGGAAGAGAGGGCATGTGCACAAGAACACCCACACTTGCAGATGACACCCACGTAACCAGGACTGGATGACTGGATGATCGGAGCTCAACCAGAGTAGAAAGAAGGGGGGTGGGGGGGAAGAAATTGAGCTGATCCAAGCTGATGAACTTGACCTATG
>NW_006408658.1:8920807-8961206 GCF_000296735.1 Chrysochloris asiatica | reverse complement strand
AAGATTGACATTGTCAAGGATTTCATTTTACTTGGATCCACAATCAACACTCATGAAAGCAGCAGTCAAGAAATCAAACAACATACTGCATTTGGCAAATCTACTGCAAAAGAACTCTTTAAAATGTTAAAGATCAAAGATGTCACTTTGAAGACTAAGGTATGCCATGGTATTTTCAATTGCCTCATGTCTGAAAGCTGGACAGTGAATAAGGAAGAACAAAGAACAATTGAATTTTGGTGGTGTTGAAGAGTATTGAAAGTACCATGGACTGCCAAAAGAATGAACAAATCTATCTTGGAAGAAGTACAGCTAGAATGCCCCTTAGAAGCTAAGGTGAGTCTTTGTCACACTTTCTATGGACATGTTATCAGAAGGGACCAGTGTCTGAAAAAAGGACATAATGCTTGGTCAATGAAAATGAGGAAGATCTTCAACAAGATGGATTGACAAAATTGCTGCAACAATGGGTTCTAATAATAATTGTGAGGATGTCTATGATAGTCAAGGTTTTGTGTCAACTTGACTGGGCCTGGATTGATTCTCATAGTTTGAGGTCTAGTGTGAGTAGCCAATCAATTGAAAAGATGTTTCCTCAGGTGTGTGGCCTGCTTCCAATATATTAGACACTCAGGAATAACTTGCTTGCTCTCTGCTGGGTCTTGATCTTGCATCTGGCTTGTCCTCTGACCTCCAGTTCTTTGTACTTGAGCCAGTGATCTGCTCTATTACTTACCGATCCTGGGAGTCCTCAGCAGCCTGCCTTCTGGCCTCCTGGACCTACCTGCCTCCTTGTCATCCAACCTGCTGATCTTGGTTCATCTGACCTGAACTTTGGACTTTCCCACATGTACAACAAGCATATCATATATGAAGAAAGCAAACTATCATTGAAAAGACAGGGGATAAAAGTCCAAAATGAATGTCAGAAAAGACTGAAATTTACTCTTTTTTTAAAATGTTTTATTGTGGATTATGTGATAGTTTACATGAGAGAACATTAGCTTTACAGTCATCCTGTTGTATATCGTTTCATTGCCATGGTTACAATCCCCTCCATGCATCATCAACCAGCCAAACTGTATACCCTGCAAGCCTGCCCCTCTGGTCATCAGCACACAGCTCCTCTCCCTCTCTGGGTCTAGAGTCCCCAGTCACTCCATCTTGCCATATCATCGTCTCTGCCTCCATCTCTGGCATCACCGTTTCTCTGGGTAGGGTTCCCCTCTTCGCTCTTCTCCCTTGATGGTCCCAGGGACCTCTGCTCCTGGACTGCAAAGTCAACCACTCCCCTCCTTTTGCTACAAAATGTACACCTTTACCTTTCCAACTCTCACAATCAGTCCTGATAGCAATTATTCACTACTGTGCCACATGAGTGCTATCCCCATCTCCTTTCATTAGCCCCGTCCAGACAGATTGGATACTACTCAGTGGAGTGAAATTTACTCTTGAATGTAGAGAAGTTAACTGGCTGGAAGAGCTGCAGAAGTATAAGAGTTAAACAGAAAATTTCAAAGGTAACTCAAGAACACTAAGCCTTATGATAGAAGTGCAAATACTTGGGAGTTAGAAAACCAAAAGGAAAGAACACATTAAACATTTCCCAACCTGAAAGAACTTAAGAAAAAAATTTAAACCTTGAGTTGCAGTATTCAAGGATTTTGTAGACAAAATAGGTGTGCCTGACCCACGCCTCCGTGTTTTCAGTTACCTCAAATGTATGTGAAAGCTGGACAATTAATAAAGATTGAAGAGGAATTGATGCATTTGAATTATGCTGTTGGAAAAAAATATTGAAAGTGCCATGGACTTCCTAGAAGAATCAAAAAGTCTGTCTTGGAACAAGTGTAGCCTGGATGCTCCTTAAAAGCAAAAATGGTGGGACTTCATCTCAAATATTTTAAACATGATATTGGGATGGACCAGTCCCTGGAGAAGGACATTATACTTTGTTAAGAGGGTCAGTGAAAAAGAAGAAAACACTCAATGAGATTCTCACAGTGGCTGCAACAGTGGGCTGGAACATAGCACCAATTGTGGGGTTGGAACAAGACTGGACATTGTTTGTTCTCTTGCACATAAGGTAAGCTATGAGTCAGAACCAACTTGACAGTACCTAACAACAACAAATTGTTTTTAAGGATACTTTAGGGGATATTTTTATTTATGAAGTTTAAAAATTATCTCAGGGCAATAGTTACAGGGGTTCATGCAGGAAATTCTTGAATCCATGAGAATTTCAAAATCTGTTTTGTGCTTTCTCCTTTTTTTTATTTTGTTTTTATTGTGAATTATGTTTTCGTTTACATGGGTGAACATTATCTATACACTCATCCTATCGTTCTTTGTTTCATTGCTATGATCACATTCATCATCAGACACCCAAATGGTACACCCCACACTTCTGCATCCTGGCCGCCAGCACACAACCCCTCTCCTTCCCTGAGTTCAGAGTCCCCAGCCACTCCTTCTGCCACGTCATTGCCTCTGCCTCCATCCCTAGTGTCACTGCCTCTCTGGACACTGTCTCAGACACTGTCTCGCATTTTGCTTTTCTCCCTTGATGGTTCCAGGGATCTCAGCTCCTGGACTGCAATATCAGCCACTCCCCTCCTTTTGTTACCAAACATTTACATTTACCTTTCCAACACTCATTGTCAGACCTGATTGCAATCATTGCCTATTGAACCACAGGAGTCCTTTTCCCCTCAGCTTTTATTAACCCCATCCAGACAGGTTGGAAACAATTCAGTGGAGGTTCTATCTTTCCCTGTATCCTCTGGAGCTAGGTTCCCTAGTGAAAGCTTGTAATCCAGTCACTTCTTGCCTTTGTAGTCCCCCCATTTTGGGTAGCCAATGTTTTAGTTCCCCCTCTATGTTGTCCCTGTGTACCAAGGGGGGTGGGAATGATCCTCACTGTAGAGATTTGTCTGCTCCTTTGTCACACTGCATCCACAAGCATAGGTCAAGATCATCCACTTATAGTGGGTTATTCCCTTTTTTTTCCTCTTCCCTCTTCTTTCTTCCTCTAGTCGTGTTCTGATCATCCAGCCATTGATGCCAGGTCAAATGGGTACTATCTGCAAGTGTGGGTGTTCTTGTGCATACCCCCTCTCTTTATATTAGCTGGATGTTTCACACTGTGTTCTAGTCCTCTGAGGCCATGTCCCTGCCCCTGGGCCCAGGACTCCTCAGATCTCGTCATACTGCTGGTTATCAAGGTCTCATCTCCTTTTGATCTAGATTATTCTATGGTAATTTTGGTTAAAATGTTCAGTAATGGTAGTCAGGCACCGTTCAGCCATGCAGTTACAATCTCATGGCAAAATAGATCAGTTTTCATGGAGGCAGTGAGGCACACATTTCCATATCTCCCATCCTATTCCTGACTCCTCCATCTGTTCCTGTAGGCATTTGAAGACCAATTGTTGTGCCTTAGATGGCCACTTGCAAGTTTTTAAGACTCCAAGTACTATACAACAAACTAGGAGATAGCACAGAAGTACTAAGTATGTTATTAGCCCAATTAACTGGGATGTCCCATCTAATCATGATTTTAAATCTCCAAACCAAGCAACCAAATCCCTTGAGGTGTTTGATTATACATAAGGAGCTTTAGCAACTACTCTTTTTATTTTTGTCCATCCTTGTTGTAAGTATACTTATCACCCAACTTTTAACCAGTTAACTTTTTACAGGTGTACAGCTTATTTACAGCGCTTCAAATAATTGGCTCTATTTCCATCCCCACTTTTTCCCTCCCTCCCATCCATGTAACCACTAACAAAGGGTTTGGTTTTTTTCTTGTCTTTTTATATAAATGTACTTATACACTATTTGTACTTTTCTGATTGACTTATTTCACTCCGTATAAAGTCTTACAACTTCATATTGTAGCATGTATCAAAACTTCATTTCTTTTACAGGCTGAGTAGTGTTGTGTTGTATACATGAGTGTGTACCACAGTTTTTTGTTTTATCTATTCACTTGCTGATGGGCATTTAGGTTATTTCCATTCTTTTGGAATGGAAATAACCTAAATTTAGACTACTAGATAATCTAAAACAAAATTCTAATGTCTACTTGTGCTTTATTGACTATACAAAGGCTTTCAATTGTGTGGATCATGACAAACTATGTACAACATTGCGAAGAAGTAGTATTCCAGGACACTTAATTGAGCTCATGAGAAACCTGTACAAGAGACAGTTGTTAAGACAGAACAGGGGAACACTGAATTATTTAAAATTAGGAAAGGTGTGTGCCAGGGTTTTATTCTTTCATTGTACTTATTCAGTCTGTATGCTTAGCAAATAATTTGAGAAACTGGATTATATGAGGAAGTAGCAGTCAAGAAATCAAATGACATATTTTATCACTGGCCAAGAGAGAGGGACTTCATACCTTAATTTTTCCAGAAAACTTTCTTGAGGGTAAAAGTAAGAGAAACAAGAAAAGTTGTGAAATTGCAACCTCTTTAATTATCTGTATCTCAGTAAGATATTTAACTTTGTGTAGATAATGGAAGCTTGACAGTTTCCTTGTGTGTGTTTTTGTTTGACTACAAGATCTACCAGTTAATCTTTGTTGTTGTTAAGTGCCATTGAGTCAATTCTGACTCATAGTCACCCTGTACAGGGTTCCTGGGGAGCATCTGGTGGACTTGAACTGTTGACTGTGTGTTTCACAATTCAGTGCTTATTCTACAGCACCACACCAGGAATCTTTTCTAATTATTATTGCAGCTTTCCCCTCTAGCTTTGTTAATTTTGTTCCTTGTCAATTTCATTTAATTTAATTTAGCAACGTTTGTGGAGCATTTGAACTTGCTGGGGTGGTTCTATAGGATCAGCACTGGACTGTGAACCACATGGTTGGCAATTCAGACCCACCAGCTGCTCTTTGAAAACCCTATACAAGGTTGCTATGAGTCAGAACTGACTTGACACCACTTAACAATAATAATGAGCATTTAAATTCTCACCCTTTTGCACAATATGCTTTACAGTCCAGTGAAGTATTAAAACTGCTTTTAATCTCATTTCACATAACACATCCTCAAGATATTTGTCAGCCTCCTGAGGGCCTCCTTGCATCTGCATTGTGCATTCCTCGTATTTTGTCCTTCCTTGGTTTATACCACTCATCACATTGTGGCATAGGGAATTGTCTAAGTCTGTCTTGTGAGCTCACTGAATTAAAAAACTACATCTTGCTCATTGTTTCGTCTCTGGAGAGGCTTAGACAGTGCCTCAATTAAGTAGGTACGTGACACAAGGGAATTACATCACACGTATTTTTAACTTCTACACTGCATTCCTAACCAAAAGAGAAATAATTGGAAAATTAAGCCATTTTGTGCTTAGGATCAGATTGGAGGCATAAATCTGTTTTTCCTTCTGTTGATTTTGTTCCCACATGTCTTTCATAGTGAACATTTTACCCCACTTGAGGTGATTCTCCTGTTCAAGATATTTTTTGTAATATCATACCTCAAAATCAAGCCAACCACTTCTACTGGTGCTTACTCCAGTGACTGAAGAAATACCAGCTCTATTGGATTTGAAAGATGGTGTTACTCTGTAACCTGGTACTTTCCTAAGGAATTTTCCTGGATAATCATGAGATGGACTGGCACAGTGGCAGCAGCAATGGACTCAAGCATAACTACAGTTGTGAGGATGGCGCAGGACCAGGCGTGTTTCATTCTGGTGTGCAGAGGGTCTGTCACTGTGGATCGGAACTGACTCGACGGCCCCTAACAACAATAATTATGGCCAAATTGATTTTTACTGTTCAAAAAGTTCATAGAAAAATAAGTATTTTAATTCCATTTTTCTACGAAGCTTTCTGAAGCCCCCTCACATATACTCACTTTTGAACCTAACCATTTATGAAAAATAGAAAAGTCTCTATCAGTTTTACTAAAGGAATGATCTGTTCTTACTCTGAGTTCTTGTAATACTTTATTTTTTTAAGTAAATATACAATTTTTGCTCATTTCATAACTGTTTGTTCATGCTTTATCTCACTACTTGGAAAGCAGCGAACATGTCTTCATTTCTTTTTATGCAACATACTGCGTTTCGTGTAATATTCATTAGAGCAATTTTTTTGTTACCGTTAAATGCTGTCAAATTGGTTCCAACTCAAAAGAGATCCTGTATAGGGTTTCCAAGGAACAGCTAGTGAGTTTGAACTGCTGAACTTGCTGTTCAAACTGACCTTACAGTCCAGTGCTTATCCTACAAGCAGTAGACATTTGAATATGCTCATGATGCTAAGTGAGAGATAACTCATGAGAGCCATATCCTTCAAATTCATCCAGTGGTTATCTACATTTACTCGATACTATTTGCTAAAATTTCCTTCTCAATTATTATATTTCTTTCTTTGTCACAGCTCTTCCGACGTGTTGCAGCAGCTTTGCCTGGAATGGAAAGCACACAGGACAGAAGCAGAGAAGACAGTATCCTTTTGTTTCATCAGAAAGTTTTACTGTTAATTCTTGTCTTTAGAGCCCCATGTGGTTGGCTAAGGAATACTGCGCTATTGCCTTTTACAGCCAAGAATTGAAGCATAAATGCACAGAGATTTTTTACTGCAAATGGTTATCTAAGCACACCTTTTACAACCTGCTGCTCACTTCACTTAATCAGTGAGGGGTCATTTTTGTTTGCATGCTTTTTAACGAGCAATCTCAGTCTTACAATCTTACAATCTCAGTCTCTTTAATTTTACATCCTGTTGGCTCTGGGTTTCTCCCCTACAGTGTGCTTTTTTTCCCCTTCCTCTCTTGCTTTTTGTAACATTTGATTTTTTTTTTATTTGTCATAGTCAGGAAATAGCTCAGTCTGAAGCTTTATCATGGCCTCTTACAGAACATACTTAATGAAGCACATCTAATTTTAGTTGGCTTAAAGGACTTTGAATTTTAATATTTGCATTGTTTTTCCATATGCAGACATTTTTGTTAAGCCATAGAGTTGTTAGAAGTTTATATTTGACTCTTCGCACTTACGACTGTTTTGTTTTCAAAGCCTTTATTATTTTTAATAGCATCCAGTGTTCTACTGAGTTAAAGTCCCATAATTTATTAGATTCTCCTTTTGTTGTTGGAACTCTCATCTAGGCTGTTTTTAGATTGTGATTATAGATGATTCTATAAGGAGTGTTATCTCCAAATGGTTTCTTGTGCCTATAGAATAATTTCCTTAGCATAGATTCTGGTGAATAGTCATGAAACTCATTCTGACCCTTTCTGCAAGTTTAGTCCATATTCTCACATGGTGCAATAACTTCATAGGAAATAGTGACTGTGTAGTCTCTGAAGTAAATAGGAATATAAGGGACTTACCAAAAAAGTCAGTGTTCAGTAGAATTGCACTTTTCCATTTATGAGTCCTTAACTTTTGTTTCAGTGATAGACATAAAACTGGAAAAGCCTCAGGAGCAACCTGTCAATGAAGGAGGCTGTTCCTGCTAATTCCTTGTGATATCTTCAGCCCTTCTCCAGAAGCTCATGGCTTTGGCCCCTTACTCTTTCATTGACTGCAGTGTGAATATTGGCTTGAACCTTTTCCTTTCAGTAATAACGTATTGCAATTCATCATTGCTGCCTGTCTCGTGGAGATGATCTATTAGCTTCACAAGCACAAAAAAGTCAGTGTCTTCATTATTTGTATTTTACAAAAAGCCAAAAGATTTCAGCATATTCCAGTGGTAACTTTAAAAATTAGATACATTTTCTTAACATTTTTTTCCTTTTTTAATGTTATGATAATGTATTTCAAAATGATGGAAATCTCAACAGTATGCGTGTGGCTTGGTTAAGGAGCAGTCTGTTCACAGCGCATTTGCTTGCTTCCTGATCTTCCCCTGCTTTTCTCAACCTCTGCCGTTCCCTCCCTGTACCCTATTCCTCACCTTCCATTCCTCAAAGCAAACAGGTGGTAGCAGAGAAGCAACAAGACCAAGCCCACTGCAATTATCCTTCCAATTTTAAGAATACCACTTCCTTTAGGCCTTTTGGGCTAAAATGTCCAAAATAATCCTTCAGCACTGATATAAATTACTTTGACCTTCTTTGAGGTCAGAACTCAGCTATCTTGGTGGTTAGTGCTTAAATAAGAAAAGGGTTCTGGTGCATATTCAAAATTTTTCCTAATGAACATACTGGGTACTTATAAGTAGAGGAACATAAATGTATTTCTCACCCAAACAAATGACCCTTTCACATGTGCTTTATTAGATTCTGGGAGAGAGACATGAACAAATGCTTTAGTATAGGTGTTAAGTATTTTTTTGTAATACTTTATTGTAAGAATCACCAAGTTCCAATGGACTGTTTCTCCCAAGATTTATAAATTGTCAAGTTAGAGTTATTCTATTTGTCAGAAAAAACTTTTAAAGCAATAGATTTCTCTTGGGCTTTCTTTGTTTTTAAAAACTGCTCTGCAGGCAAGACACTGAAGTTAAATTCCTTTAAGAAGAACCAGTGAAAGAATTTTAATTGGGCACCATGATCAAAGCTACTATAACCAATAGAAACAGTGATAACTAAATCTCACCAACAAAAGAACCCTAAGCAGAATAATAGATACTTTACTCAGGACATTTGAAGGAAACAGTTTTTTTTTATAAGCCCCTGTAGGCACATCTGAAAAAAAGCATACATAGAGGAGGGGAAGGAGAGAATGGAAATAAAATTTAATATTAATGCAGATTTATGCCTTATTTTTAGCATTTTTTTATGTTGGGTTGCTCAGGCTGGTTTTGCTTTTTATTAGAGCTGTATAGTTTGGCTAATTAACTGGTGATTTAGTTTTATATTTAAGCTATGATCAACCTTTTCTTTGGTGATATTTATTCTTTTGCCTTTTTTAAAAAACTACTATCAGTTTTTGGAAGTTTTGTTGAATATTTAGAGCTTGATCAACATGGCAATATGTATTTCCTTTAAAACACTGCAAACACATATACTAGGAGTATACCCTTTTAACCTTTACTAGTTATTGTGAGGTTGCTGTGTAAGTTAATAAACACATTTGTAAATACATTGTTTGCAGGAGGAAAACTTCTGAGTTATAGCTCAGGAAAATCCTGCTAAATTTATGTTGTAAGCATTACTTAACACAGTATAAAGGTGAAAAGATAAAAATATCTTCATACTTCCTCATCTTCTCATTGCAACAAAACCCTTTAACCGGGAACCTTATTCCCATCTTTTTCTTCTTCCTCCTCCACTTATTGTCACCTTGTAATATTCAGAGAGCACTTGGATTATTGATCTGAATAGAGAAATGCTTTCAGATAATTATTAGCCCACATACCAGTAACTTATGCTCAAAGACAGGATGGAGTTGTTAAGTGCTTTTATAATGCAATATTATTGTTAAAGGCAAGGGTTGACTCTTTGTTTTATTTTGACATGGCATGTCCTGAAATAAATATCAATTCAATATGGCAGATGGGTCATATTCTTTATTTGGAAGGAGTTGTGATATCTGATAAGGGGTAAGTGTCTTCCTATACTGTAGCATTTGTTTCTTTTTATGTATCTTTAAGAAAGTAGCCAGTTATGTGCTTTTAGTATTTGTCTGTGGCTTGGGATTCTTCAACTGAAGCAGTGAAGTATGATTATATTCCAGATTTTTTTTTTAATAAACATAATTTTTCTGCCAAAAATATATAAAGAAAACAATTGTTGACTTGGTTTCCCATTCCTGCCAAGATGGTAAATTAGCATCCTTTAATAAAATGGAGTCCTGGTGTGGCTCTGTGGGTTAATGTGCTGGACTCCAAGTTGGTTTGATCTACAAGGTCAGCGATTCAACCTCACAAGCCACTCCTTGGAAACCCTATACAGGATTTCTATGGGTTGAACTGACTCGACGGCACTTAACAACAACAACAAAATGATGTGAAGCTGTAATATAAGCACTGGAACATAAAGTCAGTTTGAATCACAAGGTTAGCAGTTGAAACCCACCAGCTGCACCTGTGAAACCCTGTACAGTGTTGCTATGAATCAGAAGCAACTCAACAACACTTAACAACAACAATAAAATGAAATCTAGGAAAGCAACAAAAGTGAGTAACTCCTAGGGAGTCAGACGACAGTTTTCAGCTGTTAAGGGGAAGGCAGGGTGACTGTAACATGAGAGAGAAGGCTACTGGTAGAGGCATTAATAGAATATATCAAGAAAAGTCATTTTAGTTCTCCTTTTGCCTCCGCACTCCCCCACCACACCTTTGCCTTGGGATCTAAACCCACTGTCATCGAGTCAATTCTGACTCATAGTGACCTTATGGGCTGTAAATCTTTATAGGAACAGAAAGCCTCATCTGTCTCCCAAGGAGCTACTAGGGGGTTTGAACTGCTGAACTTGCAGTTAACAGTTAAGTACTTAATACTAGAGCGCCTTGGGATAGGAGTTGGAAAATTGACCTTTAGCCAAATTCCACCTGTTGCCTGAATTTTAAATCAAGTTTTATAGGAAAACAGCCTACTTTCTCACTACCAAAGCAGAATGGAGTAGTGACAATAGACCAAAGAGCTCACAAAGACAAAAACATACACCATTTCTCCCTTTTTCAGGAAAATGGGGCATCCTATGTTTAGGGACAATCATAACTGGCCTCCACACTATAGAAGTGGAGGCCACAGAGGTAATAACCATAATTGATACCTGTACTATAGAAATGGCGGCTCCAGACCCAGCTGTGAGTGCAGGTGATAATAATAAGGCAGTAAAAAGGCCCTGATAAAAGTGAGAAGTTGATGAGAATAGTTCTGTAATGGTCTGCCCTTGACATTTCACACTCCACCTTTGCCTTTCAGAGCAATCTAGAAGCCCTGGTGGCACAAGTGTTAAAGTGCTCACTACTTAGCAGAAGATTGGTAGTTTGAACCCACTAACCATTCCATGGGAGAAAGATGTAGCCATCTGCTACCACAGAGATTTACAGTCTTGGAAAACTTATGGGGCACTTTACCCTCACTGAATTGAGTCAACAGCAATGGACTTGATTTGGGTTGGTTTCGACTATGACACTGGGAGATTGCCTCCTATAAGAATCGCTTGGGTTAAAGGTAAGGCCCTGACAAAAAGTACTGTTTGGTGGAATCCCTATGTAGTGCACACAGTTAAGCGCTGGGCTACTGACCAAAAGGTTGGTGTTTCGAACTCAACTAAAGGCATCTCAGAAAAAGGCCTAGAAATCTGCTTCCAAAAGATTACCATCATGAAAACTCTGTGGAACAGTTAGTTCTACTCTGCACACGCTGGGTTGCCGGGAGCCGAGTAATAAATGGACTCCATGGTAACTGCTTAGTTACCCTGGTGGGATGCCCTCCTTGAACACTATTAACAATCTGGTCTTTGACTCTTACCTAGAATTTCTTACTAGACTAGTAGCCTGTACCATTAGGGAAATCTGTACTCAACCAGCCAGAGTGGTTGGATACCTAAAAACTTCAGAAAAGAGAGTGGATATCATTGGAAGCAGACATACTTGAAAAGACAACCAAGAATTTAAAGATATCCTGGTAAATAGATAAGGGAAGATATTAGCAATCTACTCAATCATAAAATAACCGAGTAAAAGCATTATGTTTGAAAAATATCATTGAAATGATGAATACATTGAACAAATGGTACAATGGAGTCCATTGATTAAAATAGAACTTTAAATTGAGGAACTCTTCCAATCCAAAGCAGAAAAATGAAAACGTAAAGATAGTGTTATCATCCAGTAGCAATTCCAGAAAAAGAAAAAGAATTAAAGTGCTGAGAACAAAAACAATATGAACTTAGTAGTCCTAAGCATTTTATGGTGTATGGTGTATTATAGTTTGTTTAACTAAATTTTCTAGTTTGCTCCTGGCAGAAAGACATATTACAGACTGTTCCGTATTAACTTCAACTCGATTCTTTCATTTTTTAGTTCTAGTAGTGTTTAGTTGATTACTTACTTTTTTTTACATAAACAATCATGTCATCTGCATATAGAGATAGTTGTACTTCTTCCTTTCCAATTCTTTTTGTTTCTTTTTCTTGCTTTATTATATAAGACCTCCAGTAGGATGCTGAACAGAAATGATGCAAATAGACAGCCTTATCTTGTTCCTAGTCTTAGGGAAAAGCGTTTAGCATGTAACCAGTAATTATGAGTTAGCTGTGTTGTTTTTAAAAACGATTAAAACCAAATACAAGTAACATAGCTTACCGTTCACTCATGCAGAGTGTTGAAGTTAGTGGGTCTCTGTGTATTTACAGAGTTGTAGAACCATCACCGTAATTTTAGAGCATTTTCATCAACCATAAAAGAAGCCCATTAGTAATCGCTTCTTCAATTTACCTCAACCTCTACCCCCCAGCCCTGGGCTAATTTACTATCTGCTACCAGATTTCTCTTTTCTGGACAGTTTATTTGAATGAAACTATACGTGTGTGTTTTTGTTTTTTAAATCTTGGCTTCTTCACTGAGCATATTTTCAAGATTGTACCACATACCAGTACTTCATTCCTTTTCATCGTATGAATATACAGCAGGGCTTTTAAAAGTTAGTGGAAAAATTCCATTATCTTATTCCTTTTTTTCACAAACATTTTGAAGCTCCCTCATGCTCCCTGACAATTGATGAACACTTGAGTTGTTTCCATTTTCAACAGATGTTGCTATGAACATTTATGTATACATTTTTAATGCGGACATAGGTTTTTATTTCTGTTGAGTACCTAGGAGTGGAATTCCTGGTTCAAACGCTGTTTGTTTCATTTATATAATTGATTTTATTTAGAACTGTTAAATTTACAGAGTCATTGAGAACATAGTAGAGTTTGCATATACCCTAAACTCAGTTTCCCCTATTATTAACATCTCAAGTTAGGATGGTACCTTTGTTAAAATTAATGACCCAACACTGATACATTATTACTAACTAAAATCCATAATTTATTCAGATGTTCTTAGTTTTTACATGTCTTTTTCTGTTCCAGATACTATCCAGAATTCCACAATACATTTATTCATGTGTCCTTAGGCTCTTCTTAGCTTTTAGTTTCTCAGGCTTTCCTTGTGTTTAATGACTTTGGCAGTTTTGAGGAGTACTAGATAAATTTTCCACTTGGGCTGCTAAACTCAGGGTAAGCAGTTCGAAACTACCTACCAGCTGTTCAATGGGAGAAAGATAAGGCTATCTGCTCCCATAAAGATTTACAACCTTGGAAACCCTGAGTAGCTGTGAGTCAGAACCAACTCCATGGCACATAACCACCAAAATAGATTTGTTGTTGTTAAGTGCTGTCGAGTCGGTTCCGACCCATAGCGACCCTGTACAGGGTTTCCGAGGGTGTAAATCCTTACGGGAGTAGAAAGTCTCATCTTTCTCCCGCGGAGCGGCTGGTAGTTTCGAACTGCTGACCTTACGGTTCGCAGCCCGATTCGTAACCCCTACGCTTTACTGCCCTAAAAATCCCTTGTGCTTCATCTATTCAACCCTCCCTCACTCCATTCAAACTTCTGGCAACTGATCTTACTGTCTACAAACCAAGAGGTGTCCTAACCAAAAGTTAGTACTGGACTGCTACCCGAAGTTCAAACCCACCAACTACTCAGAAACCCTATACAGGATTGCTGTGAATCGGAACCGACTTGATGACACTTAATAAAAACAACAGTTGCTGAAGGCAGGGAGTCTATTACAACTCATGGCAACCGCATGTGTTCCAGGGTGGAGCTATACTGACTGCATAAGGGTTTCAAGACCTTTGGGAAACAGATCTCTAGGCTTTTCTTGTGAGGATCTCCTAGGTGGGTTTAAACACACAACCCTTTGGTTGGTATTCAAGTGCCTAAGTACCTGGGGATTCCTATTTTCTCTACTGTTAAAGTGCCTTTTCTAAAATGTCACATATACTTGGGATAATACAGTATTTCCATATTTCGTTCACTTAGTATGCATTTAAGTTTATTCATGTCTTTTTTTTCTCCTTCTTCTTTCATCTGCCTCCTGGCCTCCAGCTCTCAGTCCCTCTCTTTCCATGAATCTAGATTCTCAGCTGCTTCCTCTCTCCATGTCCCCATCTCTGCCTCCATTTCTGGTGTCGCTGCTTCTCTGGATAGGGTCCTGCATTCTGCTTGTGCTCTTCTCCCTTGATGGTCCTAGGGTCCTCTGTTTCTGGACTGTAAGATTAACTACAACCCAGTTTTTGTTATGAAACTTTTACCTTTACAATTGTGACAGTTGCAATTAACTATCGTATAATAAGAATCTTATCCCCATCTTTTTTTACCAGACCCATCTAGACAAGATGAAAACTCTTCTGTGGGGACTCTGTCTTCCCCACACACTCTTAAACTAAACTCCCTCTTGAAACCTTGTAAGCAGTCACTTTGAGCCTTTATCACACCCTCATTTTAGGTAGCCAATGTCAAAGTTGCCCATCCCTATCTACCATGTATACAGAGGAGATAACAATGATCCTTTATGTGAAAGACTCCTTTCCTCTCTGTTGGTATTTTGAAATGGTACCTCCTGAGTATAGGTCAAGTTCATGAAATTGTAGCAATTTACCTTTTTTTACTTTATCAAAAAACTCTGTTATTTTTGTCTTCCTCTAGTCAAGTTCTGATTATCAAGCCATTGAGGGCAAGGTCAAATGGGTACTGTCTGTAAGTTTGGGTTTTTTTGTGCATCTCCCCTCACTTCATATCAGCTGGATGCTTCACTCTCAGCTCTAGCCCTCTGTGACTGTGTCCTTGTCCATGGGCTCAAGTGTCCTCGGGTCTCACCACACTTTGGACCAACCAGCCCTTCCTCTTTTCTCTCTCATCTCCAGGTCAACGGGATTCAATGGACTGGGGTTGAACTCAGCCCATTTCTTCATTGCTGCCTTTCCCCTCTTCCACTCACCAGTAGACCAATGTGGTCCACAAGCTTACATGCCTGCTCATGTGTTCCTTTAAGTTTCAGTCTTGGCGGGTATTCATGTCTTTTTGTATCTTTATTGATGAGTAATACTCTCAGGTGGAAGCCTGAACCTACCCAGAGAAGCAGTAATGCCTGAAATGGAGGCAGAGATGATGACATGGAGCGATGGAGCAGCTGGAGACTTTAGATCCAGAGAGGGAGAGCAACTGTGTGCTGAAAACCTGGGGGGTACGGGGAAGGATTGCATGGAGGGGATTGTAACCATGGCAATAAGACAATATATGATAGAATGAGCGTAAAACTAATGTGCTCCCACGTAAACTATCACATAATTCACAATAAAACATTTAAAACAAAAAAAAGTACCTGGGAACATGACCGGTGGGTTGTATAGTAAGACTTAAGTTTCACTGTGTAAGAAACTTCCAAACTGAAAGAATGGTGGGCCAGCAGGAGGCTGATGAAGGAGCTTGAAGAAATTGCAAATGTGGGATGAGAAACTACCTTAACATCCATGTTGATGAAGCTAATTTATTGACTTGGCAAGGGCTTATTGTTCATGGCCTTTGGAATCAAAATTAACTTTCCAACAGAGTACCTGTTCAAACTACTGAAGATCACATTTACAACAAATCTGCCACCCAGACATTGATGAAAAGGGTCAGGTTTGCCTGCCAGTAATTAGTGCTGAAAACTGGAAGCCAGAAACCAAAACTGACCAAGTAATCCAGTCCCTCATAGCACTGGCCAACGCCCCCCACCTGCTCTGGGCTGACCTAGCTGAAGAATAAGGACCATAAAAAATGCTGTAAGAACACTGAAGAGCTTACATAGAAATATGGGGAAAAGTGACCTGTGGACTAAAAATCTGCGGTGAATGATTTCAGCAAGTATGAAGAGACCCCAGCAGTGCATTCAGATTCCCCTGCAAAGCAGGACTCTGGAGAATTGATGCGTGCCACTGCCTAGCGTGTCCGCTTATGACAGTTACTAACTTTCTACAGTTTTCTTAATTAAAAGTGGTTTAGGCAACCTGTGAAGAAAGGATTAAAAATGTACGATATTCTAGTTCTCTGTTTTAAAAATCACTGCTTCAACCCATTTTCCAAGAATGGTGTTTACTTACTTCTCCAAATGTATCCAAAACCTGACATTCATTAGCCCATATATGGTTGTGTTGTTTTTGTTTTTTTTCCCAAAGTTGGGGAGAAAAATGGTGGTGGCTCACCTTCCCCTGCCCTCACAAATTCCACTTTTCTTGTCTTCAGTTTATAGTTTCCACCTGTTTACTTCTCCAGATCCAGGCCTGTCTCCTTTGCAAAAGAGAAAAGACACTACTGGCATTTGGGTTGGCCCTTGAGCTGCACCGCCAGGTGTGGGAGTTGGTCCCAGTTCTCCCGACTCCACAGTGTATAAATAGCATCTGTTTTTTCAAAAAAAAATTAAAAACCAAACTTATTTAAAAAAAAAAAAAAAGTTGTAAAAAGGGAAGCCCAGCTTTTATGTAAAACATGGCACTAATGTTGATTAAAAGGGCAAACCCCACTGCCTGCGTGGTGGTTCACCTGCTACCCTCATCCCCAGCTTTGGCACTAGCTGGCTGAGGGAAACCCACAGTAACAGGTCTGTGGTGCCTGAGGGGTGGTCCCAACAGCTGGAAGACTCTGATCTGACCAGAAAGGCTTCTCAGGCCCAAGGTCAGCCCACCTCACCTCAGCCCTTTATGGAAGATCAGCTAGCCCTTGCATGTGAAGCTAAAGCCAGAACATCCACGTGAAACACATACACACACACCCGTCACCAGGCACTGTTTGAATACGCCACGGAGCTTGCGCTCCACCTCTTCTGAGCTGCAGCCCCTCACTCCCACACCCCCATGACACATCTCAGTCCTTTGTGGGCTCGGAACTGGCAGGACCTGGCTTTAGATGGCATTGGTCTGGAGTTGGTGTCGTGCCTGCTGACCGCTCAGGAGCCCGCCAGCTCAGGAACAAGATGACCTTCCCTCTCCCGCTTTGGATTCACCGCCTTTGTAGAAAGCCACCCTCGATTTGAAGCTCACTCAGTGATATCCTTTCAATGTGTTTTATATTGTTTGACTGCCTTTTTGTTGTAGAAATCAAAATTGACCTTAGACTTAAAAAACTTCCAAAATGGCTGCAAACTTTTGCAATCATGAGCGTTTCTTGTTCCTGTTGCTCTGCGTTCCTGCCAGCATTTGGTGTTTTTTGTTGTTTTGAATGCTTAAATGTGTTAGTGTTGTCTCTTTGTTGTTTCCTCATTTTAATTTGTATTTTAAAGTGTACATTCCAGTGATATTTGTTAGTTACAATGTTGTATAACCATTACTAATTTTTTTTTTAAGTTTTTATTGTGAACTGAGTGATAGATTATATGGGAGAACATCGGTTTTACACCATTTCATTGCAATAATTACAATCTTCATGCATCATCATTCAACAGTATTTGCTTCTATTCCCTCTGGGGTTTTTTTTGGGGGGGGAGCACATGTACACAAAAACACTCAGGAATATATAATAATTTAAACCACCAAAGAGCACATTCTGCAAGCCTGCCTTCTGGCTGCCAGCACTTAGTCTTTCCCTTTCTGTAATTCCAGAGTCCTCAGCTGCTCTTTGTCTCCATGCCATCATCTCTGCCTCCATCTCTGGTGTCACTGCTTCTCTGGTTAGGGTCCCACGTTCTGCTCACACTCTTCTCCCTTGATGTACTCCCTAGGGTCCTCTGTTTAAGATTAATTACTCTTCTGTTTTTGTTACAAAACTTCTATCTTTATAGTTGTGACAGTCACAACTAGTCATGACAGCAATTACTCACTATTGAATCATAAGAATCTTATCCCCATCTCTTTTCACCAGACCCGTGAAAACTATTCAGTGGAGACTCTACTTCCCCCTCCCCGCCCACACACTCTTAAACTAAATTCCCTCTTGAAAATTTGTAAGCCAGTCACTTCGTGCCTTTATTGCCCCCTCATTTTAGGTAGCCAATGTCTAAGTTGCCCATCCCTATCAACCCCATATACAGAGGAGGTAGGATTGATACTTGATGTCACGACTCCTTCCCTCTCAGTTGGTATTTTGAGCTACTACATCCATAAGTATAGGTCAAGTTAATCAAATTGTAGCAATTTACACTTGCTTCCTTTATCAAAAATTGTGTGTTTTTTTAAATTTTCCTTTAGTCAAGTTCTGCTTATCCAGCCATTAAGACTAGGTCATCATCACTTTTAAAAAATTTTTCCATCAACCTATATAAAAACACTATACGCACTAAACAGTATGATTATTTTGTTAATTGAATTTTGAAAGTTAAAACAACTTTTTATTCCTGAAGATAGGCCTGCCTGGTCAGCTGATTGTGTCTTTTCCTATATTACTAGCTTTAGTTTGCTAAGATTTTGAATGTTTTGATGAGTACTATAGCTCTCTAATTTCCCTTTCTGTAAGGTCTTTAGCAGATTTTGGTACCCAGGTTATGCTATCATAAGTTGGGAAATTGTCCTCTTTTCTGAAATACTTTGTGTAAAATTATATTACCTTTTCTTTAAATGTTTGATTAGAAACGATTCGGGCATGGAGTCTTCTCTGTTTGGAATTATGAATAAGTAATTCAGTTTTTTTTGTTAGACGTAGGGTTCTTCAGAATTTCTTTTTCATCTTTTGTCAGTGTATGCAGTTGTTTTTCAAGGGATTTGTCCATATCATCTGTCATAACAAATTAATTTGCATATACTTGTTCCTAATTCTCCCTGTTCTTTTGAAGATACAACCTTTACATTTTTTCTGTTTATCTGTTTTCCATTTTGAATTTCCTACTTCTACTTTGGGTTTAACTTGCTTTTCTTTTTTGGCTTCTTAAGATGGAAACTTAGGTCATTAATTTTAATCTTTTCTTCATTATACAAGCATTTAAAACTATGTATTTCCTTTTTAAGCTCTGCTTTACTTGTATCTCATAAATTCTGATATATTTTCATTATCATTCAAAATATTTTCTAATTTTCCTTGTGCTTTTCTTTTTGACCCATGGGTCAAAAAAGTGTTTGATATCCAAATATTTGAAACTTTTCTAGCTATCTTATTTTTTATTTAACTTTGATTTTTATGTGGTGTGAAAAAATATTCTGGAAGATTTCAATTTTCTGAAATTTATTCAGACATGCTTTATGAACCATTTTTATGGTCCATGTTGATCACATCATTCCATGTGCACCTGAAAAGCTGTGCTTTTATATTGGGTGTACTATTGTTATGTCAATGAAGACAGAGTACTTTCACTATTGTTTAGAGTTTCTATATTTTTATTAATTTTATACCTACTTTCCTACCAGTTACTAAAATTGCTGATAAAAGGGTATTAAAATCTCTAAGTATAATTATGGACTTATCTCTCCTTTCAGTCCTCATATTTTGCATTTTAAAGCTCTGTTATTAGTATATAAACATTTATAATTTTTATGTCTTGATGTATTAACCCTTTTATCTTTATGAAATGTCTCTATTTCTGGCAAAATTTTTGTCTAGAAATCTGTTTTGGCTGATATTAAAATAGCTACTCCAACCTTCTTATACTTACTGTGTGCATGGTATACCTTTTCCCATCCTTCTATTTAGCTGTCTTTACTGTCTATGGAGTCATGGTGTGGCACTGTAGGATAAGAGCTCAACCACAAGGTCGGTGTGAACCACATGGTCAGCTGTTCAAACTCACCAGTTGCTCCTCAGAAACCCTATAGAGAGTCACTATGGGTTGGAACCAACTCAGCGGCACTTAACAGCGGTCTGTATTTTAAAGTACTGTGATTAGCATCTATATTGGTGTTTTTAGTCCATTTATATTTAATGTTATTAATATGTTTGGATTTAGGTCTGCCATGTTGGTATTTGTTTTCTACTTGGCTCATTTGTTTTTATTTTTTTGCTGGTTTTGCTTTTAGTGCTTGCTTTAGGAATTATAATATGCATATCTTTATTACCATATAACTGGAGTTAATGTTGTAGTACTTTACATTGGTATAGAAATCTTAAAGCAGAATAATTTCACTTCCCTCCCCTCCCCTACCTTCTGTGATTGTTTGCGAGGTTTCACCCATATTTTTGTGTAATTATGGATAGTTCTTTTTCATTGTTGAATAATCTCCATTTTGTGAATCTACCAATGGATATATAAGGGGGAGTTCTGGTGTGGCTACTGGCTAATGCTCTGGACTACAAGGTCGGTTTGAATCACAAAGTTGGCAGTTCAAGTTCACCAGCCGCTTCTTGGAAACTCTACAGGGTCACTAAGAGTTGGAAGAAACTCAATGACACTTAAAAACAGCAACAACATAGAAGAAGGATTCAAAAAGTTTGTGGAAAATGATATTAAAAGATAAATGGAATTTTTGCAGACTTTTTGAAGCCCCCTCATACTCTGTCATAAAATTAAAGTTGTTTCCGGTATTGTATTGACATTTTATTACCCCTTTTTACCAGTAAGTTTTCCAAAATAACTGCACCAGTTTGTATCATACTAGCAGGACTTAACATTATCCACAGCAGGACTTAACATCTTTTTTGTCTTTACACACCACTCCACTCCTGGTATGGTGCTGGAGGAGAAGCACTGGACTGCTAACCACAAAGTTAGTGGTTCAAACCCACCAACGGCTTCTTGGAAACCCTATATAGGGTAGCCACGAGTCAGAATCAAGTCGATGGCACTTAAAATACCCATGCCACACTAATCTTTTCATCTTTATGTGGGTATGCAGTGATAACACATTTTAATTCAAAGCACAAACAACACAATGGATGATTTAGATGTGGCTCATATGCCACCTCTAGTTTAGACAGCTATCTGTGAGGATTAGTCTTATTGTGTGTCTGAATGATTTAAAGTGTTCTACTAGACAGCTGGGAAAATAGTCATGGTATAGCCCTACCAGTGGAGAGATTTTAAAGTAAACCATATCTTGAGGACCCATTTACACTCCTAGTGCTCTGTACACTGGGATGAGTGGAGAGCACCATGGCAATAGTGAAAGGTTTTGTTGTTTGTTTTGTTGGGGGAGGCAGAACAAAGGACAGAAGAGCAAGATGAAGAAGTAGGAACTTCTTTGAGTAGACCAAAAAACTAGCCTGTGTGTGTGTGCTTGTGTGGGTCAGGGGTTAGAGGGAGTAGGGTAAAAGGTTTAAAGTCCCTGACTATAGAAAATTCACTTAATACAGATTTTTCATCTCCTTTTTCCTTTGATTATCCAACCTTTCTATAAAGTCTGATGCATACATGTCTTGGTGAGGAGAAAAGTGGTAACATGGAGAATGAAAAGCTAGAGCAGTAATGGGAAAACATCCCATATTCTTCCCTTCACCCTTGATCAAGATTTCCAAATGGTGATTCAGTGGATCTTTGTAGAGAGAAACTGCCTAGGGGAACTGACCAGTGGAGAAGGCTGCTTTTCTCCCAGTCCATACTGGAACAGGATGACTCTTTCAGAGAAGGGAAGGCTGAAGTCTGCCTAGTAGTTGAAACTCTTATATTCAGTTCTCTTTACCTGTCTTAGCCTATCCAGGGTCTCAGTTTGTGCATTCTTTCCCCATTCACCAAGGCTGTGACCCAACTAAAGGGCAAACTTCAGGGTGCTGTGCTCTGGGTTTAGGGGGAAACATCTGGTTCAGATGTGTCCCTGACAGTCTCCTAAGGATCAATTCGATGTCCTCAAATGTCCCTGGGAACTTTTTAGGTTGAGGTCACTGTGGCTGAGGCCTAGAAGTAGAGCTGTCACTCAAGTGGGAGTTAACAGTAGGCAGATGTTAGTTCCACTGAAGAAGGAAAGGGAGAGGAACTGAATCCCTGCTCCTGTGATGACAGCCAATAGTAGTAAAACAGGTTCTATCTGGTGGGAGCAGCATCAGTTTCAAAGGGTCTTTCCAACTTAAGCTTTCTGGACATAGGAACCTCTGGTTTTGAAACTAAGTCGGTCAACATTAGAGACGCACCTGCTGCTGGGCTGCTCACTGTTGAGTTGGATAATCTCAGGGATAGACCTGATGCGGAGTGTCCTCCAGCAGACTGACAATTGGGTGACCAGGCAGAGCCAGAGCTGGAAAAGATCCCATTTCCACAGAACCCTCAGAAAGTAGGCAGGCAGGTAAGAGACACTCTAACTTCAACCTGTCACATTTTTGGTGGAGAAACCAAGGTCCAGTAAAATCAAGTTTAAAAAGTTGCTCAACTATTGTCTGTCACCAGGTACACTGACCTCAGAGTTCACACTCTTCTCAACATGCCAGAGGAAGCACTGGCCGGTGCTGGGGTCATGAAGACGTACGTCCCAGGGAGATCTAGAGGGCAGAGCCTCCTGAGAGAATAAACACAGCTAGAGCCAAACACATCTTTATTGGTCTCTGCAGAAGAGCCAGTGGAGCCCCCATCTGCAGGGAATCTTTAGCAGACTACTATGGCTAGTGGGTAGGTTATGTTAGTGTTTCCGTTGGTGATAGGGACAGGGTGAGGAAGGTGACATATGGGACTGCTGGGCCACCTGCAACAAGGCACTCATAGGACGGACCTCTTGGACTAGGGAAAGTTGGATCGGGCCCCAGAGGTGAACACTGCCATCCTTCTAGAGGGACAACTCCATGTTTTCCAGAATGCGTTGGTAACAGCCACAGCTCTGGACAAAGGGCCAAGCTCTGGGGACCAGAAAGCAATTTACTGATGGAGGCAACTGCACACATAGGCCTAGAGGTCCCAAACAGCTGGCCTGTCCCCTAGCCAAAGTGCTTTCTGAGCACTGAAGGAAACGGGCTCAGGAAGCCAGTTACCTGTGATAAGGGTGGCACTAAACTGGGAGTAGTTTGGGTATGAGTGTGTGTCAGTATTGATAACAACAGGCAATACATTACAGGCGCACTCATGAAACTTTCTATAAAAAGCTCTGACCACTCAGTAAACGCCCTAGTGTGGAGACCGGCCCACCTCAGCCCAACAGGACAGTTACGGCTCTGCACTCTTGTCAACGACAGTACTTCCAGACTACCTGCCTTGCTTTCTGCTACCTTGAGTCTGGGGAGGATGGGATTTGAGGGGAAAGTTGGATACATCCATAAGTATAAGGGATTTCTGGTTTGTCTCGCGATAAAGCTTAGATTTTAGTAAGGTGTTGGAGCCTGTGAAATACCTACTTCGAATATGGATGCGTGCGTGGGGGTGGGGGTGTCCCAAGTTTCTGGGAGGGTGTAGGGAAAGTGGAAGGGGCCAAAGTGGAACAGGAATTGGAATGTGGGCGCCTGCAGGAGTGTAGAGTGGGGTCTAGGGGCTATGGCGAGGTAAGGCAGGGCTCCGCCCTGAGTTCTAGGGCTTAGAACCAGCAGGGCGACCACATGAGCGAGCCGAGTGCAGCGCCTGTGGCTGCCCCAGCGAGCATGCCCATGGCCAGTGGGGCGCCCGAGCTGTAGCAGGGATCCTCCCGAACTATCACGTGCGTCACTCCGGGGCCTGCAGGGAGAGCCATGAGGGGCAGTGTCATCAAAAGGGTTAAGTACAATGACCTACATGCCTCTCTCGTGATTCCAACCCAGCGAAACTGAAGCCTTGACAAAAGAAGGGCTACGCCCCTGTAACTCGGGACATTTAGGGACCATGGAGTTCTCTGGGACCCAGAATCTCTAAGTCCCTTCAGAGCACACAGGAAGATGAACTTGAAACCCGCCAGATCCTAGATCCTGGAGTGGGAAGGGGGCAGCTGTTCCTACATTAGCCACCAGAGGTCGCTATCAGCTCAGGGACAGGTGCTCCTGGCCAGCCGGGCAGAGTAGGGGCGGGCCTAAGGAGGTACTATTCTAGGGAAAGACTTGGAAGGCTTCTGCTAGAAGAAAATTTAGTCACTAAAAATAGGAGCTCTGGTGGCGTAGCGGTTAGAAATCGGGATGCTAATCTCAAGGTCACACACAACCAACACTAAAAGTGGTTTTTTTGGGACGGGGAAGCCCTTGTGTGGCGCTGTGGGTTAATGCACTGGACTGCAAGGTCGGTTTACACCCCTAAGTCAGTGGTTCAAGCTCATCAGCTGCTCCTTGGAAACCCTATATAGGATCACTATGAGTCAAAACTGACTCGGCGAAACTTAAGAACAACACAAGTGGACAGAGCCTGGCCCAGAAGCAAGGCGGGGGGCGGGGTGCACTGGCGACTCACCTGCGTAGGGCGGCCCGTAGTAGTTGCGGACATATGTGGCCTCGTGTGCGTTGGGTGGTACCACCTCGTAGTAGTCCTGATATGGGCTGTAGACACGCACCTGGGGAGCCCCCGCCGTGTTAGCTGCCCCGAGTGATCCCCCACCTCCTACACCTGGCTCAGGCACCTCTGAGCCCCACAGAGCCACTTCCCCACGTTTAGAAATGGTCTCCCAGGGACCAGCAAGCTCTGAAGAGTGCCTGTGTAAGCACATGTCCATTGTCTTGTCCTTTAAAACGTTTCCCCCTTCTAGTTGTGCCCATTCTCCCACCCTAGTCTCCTACCTAGCACTCCGTGGCTCAAAAACTCTCCAGGACCCCCAATTTCCCTTCATAGTCTAACTGTACATGTTTCCACTCTTCTAGTCAAGGGCGGGGGTCCTGGCCAAGTGCCACCACCAGGAAGTAAAAGGAGTTGGAGAGGAAGGAAGGGAAAGTTGGGTAGGAACCTTGATCATAGTATCCACCACGTAGCAGGTCCAGAAGGAAGAGTTCACATGTGTTATCACCTCTAGTTTTACGGTAAGCATTATCATCTCCCACAGCTTGCCACAGAGGAGGAGACTTAGGCTCAGAGAAGAATTCCTACCAATCTTTAAAGCCAAGTTCAAAAGCTGTCCAGTCCAGAAAGCCTCCTCATCTCAGAAGGAATTCTTTCTTTCCTAGTTCTCCGTAGACTTTGCTTATATCTTTTGTTTCTAGCCTTTCTCCCTTCCTTTCCCACACACATCCAATTGGGAGCTACCAATAGGCAAGAACTCGAATTCCTTTGTGTCACCTGCAGGAGCTACCACATAGCAGGACCCAGTACATTTGTACTGAATTAAATGGAAGCTCCCAATGCAATCTCTTCATTTTACCCATCGGGAAACAGACCCAGAGAGAGAGCAGGATCCCCTTTTCTTCTGGTTCCTTCTTAGCTCCTTTCCACTCTTTATAGCTCTCTAACTGGGCTTCATACCTGCAGGGTCCAAGTCCCCTAAGAGTACAGGTGACACAAACTCAACCCATCTCAAAGGGATTACATTATCTCTCCATCTCTGGAAACAGCTTCTCTTCTGGTAAAAACGTTTCTCTAAATGCCACCAGAATGCACTCAAACCAAAATATTATGTTGTCAACCTTGTCTTCTCATACTTCCTTCCATATCAAATAAGCCACCAGCTCTCATGACTTTATCTCCTAAAGATGCTATTCTTTCCATATACATGGCCAATGTCAAAGAGAATAAGCTATTGGCAATTTGGAAGTTGTGAGTAAACTCGGAAGAACATTTTTCAGAAGAGTGGTTGAGAGGAAAATCCAGGCTGGCAGGTTGAAAGTAGTTGAGGTGAGGGATGGAATCAAGAAGTTTAGCTATAAGGGAGTTTTCCACGTGTACCACGTGACTTAAGGCTCCATGTCTCTGCTCATCTACTTGATAGGGATGTCCTTCTCACCCTTTTTTCTTTCAACAACCTGAACTGTCTTTTAGATGCAACTCATATATCACTCTTCCTGAACCTCAGACTGCTGGAGTCCCATCTTAGCACCCATCTCAGCACTGGTCACACTGTATTGTCACTGCTTATGTCTCCCCCAACTCTCAGTACAAGAAGCTCAGACAAGCAGTGCTATTACTTAAGTTTCAAGTAATTCCCCTTAGTGTACCTTTCCCCTAAGAGTGATTCAAGAGGACGTTCTGGGGTAGGTGGCCCCATGTCCAGGAGGGATCAGAGAGATCTAATCCTTAACAGGTAGGGGGGCTGAGGTCCAGAAAATATCCATCTGCCCTATAGCTGCAGTGAGCCAATGGCTTTGATATGTCCTGGAGTGGGGGTGGGGGTGGAAAACACCAGCTCATGTTGCTCTGGGGATGCTGTCTCTACCCTCCAGGACTGGGAGGCTCAAAGGCAAACTCAGGTAGGTTACCTGGCAACCGGTAGGCAGGCAGATGAGGCTCCAGGGACTTCAAGGGACACAACTTTAGGGCTTGATCACCAACCCTCTGCCTCTTTGGATGCCCTATCCCTTCTGTGGGTGAGGACAATGCCAGCCAATCAAGGGTCGCATACAAAGCCCCCGCCCCCCGAAATCTTGGGTATACTTAGTTTTATAGCCTTTTAAGTCCTATTTTTAAGCATCCTGAACTTTAAAGAAATGTATACCCTAGTGTGGGGATGAGAGACACACAGAGTGTTGGGCTGGGAGTCTGAGTATCCTTGGTCACGTTTGGTGGCCTCTCAGAGCTTCCATTTTCTCATCCGTAATTGTTTTAACTACATATTCCCCACACCTCATGCAGGGCCTTTGAAAGCAGAGCATTCAGAATTAGGTTCTGAAATTTTTTAAGTACCTTCTAAAAGAGGAAGACCCCCAGTGAGATGGACTGGCAAAGTGGCAGCATCAGTGGGCTCAAGTGTGGCAACAATACAATAGTGAAGTTGGCCCAGGATCGTGCAGTGTTTTGTTCTGCTGTGCATAAGGTTGCTATGAGTCGGTACTGACTCGATGGCACCTAACCAACAACAACAAATTATTCTACTTACTAATGAAGATCACAGAGCACAGCCTTTGGTACGGATTGCATCTCAATGTAAAGAAAACAAAAATTCTCACCACTGGACCAATAAACAACATTCTTATCAATGGAGAAAAGATTGAAGTTGTCAAAGACTTCATTCTTCTTGGATCAACTATCAACACTCATGGAAGCAGCAGTCGAGAAATCAAATGATGTATTGCATTGGGCAAATCTGCTGCACAGGAACTTTTTAAAGTGTCGAAGAGCAAAGATGTCAGCTTGAGGACTAAGGTGCGCCTGACCCAAGCCATGGTATTTTCAGTAACCTCATATGGATGCGAAAGCTGGACAGTGAATAAGGAAGACCATAGAAGAATTGATGCTTTTGACTTATGGTGTTGGAGGAGAATATTGAAAAGTATCATGGGCTGCCAAAAGAACCAATAGATCTATATTGGAAGAAGTGCAGCCAGAGTGCTACTACTAAGAGGCCAGGATGGTCAAACTTCATTTCTCATGCTGCAGACATATTGTCAGAAGGGACCAGTCACTGGAGAAGGATATCATGTTTGGTAAGGTGAAGGGTCAGAGAAAAAGAGGAAGACCCCCAGTAAGATGGATTGGCAAAGTGGCAGCATCAATGGGCTCAAGTGTAGCAACAATTGTGAGGTTATCCCAGGCCTGGGCAGTGTTTCGTTGTGTTGTGCATAGGGTCACTATGAGTCGGTACTGACTCGATGGCACTTAACAACAACAACAACAAATGATTCTAGGGAATCCCTGGCTGATGGAACTGGTAAATGTACTCTATCTGAAAGGTTGAAGGTTCAAGTCTACCCAGAAGTGCCTGGGAAGAAAGGCCTGGCAACCTACTTTCAGAAAAGCAGCCACTGAAAGCCCTATGAAGCACAGTGCTAGGCTGACACACATGGTGTCGCCATGACTTGAACTGGACTCCATGGCAACTGGCTAAGCAATTCTAATGACCAAGCACATTGAGAAGCACTGTGCTAGGAAAGGCACGCACGGGCCACGGGCATATCACAGGTACTCAGGCTCAAGCCCCCACTGCTGCCCACCCCAACCAGGCCCTGCACTGCGCATGGGCACAGAAAGGATTCACACCCAAAACCTGCTTTCAAGGAACCCTGCAAGAGGACACGGGGCTAGACGGACGGGGACTAAATGATAATGTGTGATAGGAACGCCACAGTAGGGTTTCCGCTCCGTCCTTCACACCTTTGCTCACTCAGTGAACAGCCACTCAGGCCTAATAGTGTCAGACCTCCATGTGCCAGGAGTGAGGAGGGCCAGACTAGGGCCATCACTGAGCACTCACTGAGCACCTACTGTATACCCAGCCTTGTGCTAAGTGCTGTAAGAGCAGAGCTGATCAGACCTGGGCCTTGCCTTGGATGAGGTCCCAGGCCTCGTGGAGGAGCAGACAGGCAGAATGAAGAAAGTATTAAGCATGAGTACCATTTGCTGGTGTACGAGGAAGGGACAATGCCTGGTGTCTGGGAAGCCCTCACTGATGAGGCAGCAGCCTTTGAGACAGGGCTCAAAGGATGGGCATCAGTCTGTCAGGTGAATAAGGAAACAAAGGGTCTTTCAGAGAGGACAGCATGTGCAAGACTGAGGGAGGCAGAGGTCTGGGGCAGCTGGACGCACAGGGTCAGTAGAGTGGCTGGAGAATGGAGGATGAGGGGCAGTGAGACAGGACAGGCTGGGCTGTGGTTGATGTCCTATGGGAGATGGGGAGCCAGGGAAGGGGTATGACCAGGCCTGGTTTGGGGGGGCTGATCCTAATGGCCAGTATGAAAGCAGGGAGGGCTGAGCCAGCACTTACCCAGATCCGCCTCTCAACCTTACAGGGGTTCCACGAGCGGGTCACACACCTGAGCTTGGGGCGTCTCCTGGGTGGGCCTGTGGCTCCAGCTGGGGCCTGCTCAAGCCACAGAAACCCAAGAAGGAGGAGGGAGGGAGGAGTCAGAGGCTCTCTACACCCCAGGAGAGGCCAAGCTCTTAAGAGATGCTTACAGGGCTCTCTGTAGCTGGAGAGGGGGTATTTTCTTCCTCCTCAGCCCATGGTAATGGGGTGGGTTCAGAGAGGGACAGTGACTTTGCCAAAGCTAAAGAAAGAGGGACCAGTGGTCTCTCTCTGGAATGAGACCACCTTCACTTTTTCCAGGCACCTGGGGCTTCCAGGGTCCAGGACTCTGCTGTGCCCGTCTTCTCAGTAGACCTTCTGTGTAGCAGCCCCCTCCCAGTCTTGCCCCTGACTGTCCCCAAGGCCTATGTTCCCTAATGCAGCTGAAATTAGAGGTCAGGGGCTCCTCTTGGAGCCTCCAATTAGAGTGGGATATAAACCTGCAGGTACAGAAAAGCAAAGTACTGATTACTCCGACGCATGCACCAGGGCAAAGGGGAGCCCCCAGACAGAGACGTGAACACACACACAGAACACGCAGACATACCTGTTCTAATAAACCCTGAGACCAGAGGGGGGTGTGTGTGTAGAGCAGCAGGAGGTAGAAGACAGGGCCAGGGGACAGAGAAAGAGAGCTGACCAGCAGGAGAGCAGACAGAGACGGGACAAGGCCGCTTCATAGAGCACAGAGCGCAGAACGGTCAGTCCTCACCTCCTCCTTCTGCCCACTTAGAGGGGAATGATTTGCCCTACATAAGGGGACTCGAAGGCTTGGAGCCAGATTAACCCAAACCTGGGTCCCTCCACCCTGCTGACCACGCCACTCCAACCTACTCACTCCCAGCATCCTTCAGTCCAGCCTCCACCTGGAAGCCTGTCAGTCCACAAATCTGCCCAGACCTCCCTGTGTAATGTCCTTTACAACTCCCCATGCCTTCAGGATAAAGTCCAGCTCCTTCAGCTGGACTTCTAGATTCTTCATGAACCCTGATGGCACCAAAGGTCATCCCTTCCTTCCAGGTGCTACCCCTGAGCAAGGCCAGTCTCCTGCTCCTCACACGCATGTTTGTCATATAGTTCCTTCTGCAGATAATGTCCTCTCAAATTCTCACTGACCTAGGTCCCAAAAGAGGCTTTGGGTATTCAGCAGGTGCTCAGTGATGGGGACAGCCTAGTCCGGCCCATGGAGGTCTGACACTATTAGGCCTGAGGGACTGTTCACTGAGTGAGCAAAGGTGTGAAGGACAGAGCGGAAACCCTACTGTAGCGTTCCTATCACACATTATCATTTAGTCCCAGTCCTCCTGCAGGGTGTTTTGATAGCAAGGTTTGGGCATG
Source organism: Chrysochloris asiatica (assembly GCF_000296735.1). Classification (NCBI taxonomy): domain Eukaryota; kingdom Metazoa; phylum Chordata; class Mammalia; order Afrosoricida; family Chrysochloridae; genus Chrysochloris; species Chrysochloris asiatica. Next base: position 8,931,251 of record NW_006408658.1, on the reverse strand, counting down.
AATCCTCTCTGTGCCCCATGCTCAGTGCAGGGTCTGGTTGGGGTGGGCCGCAGTGAGGGCTCCTTTCCTTGCACAGTGAGTACCTGCAGTGTAGGTTGCTGAGCTTGAGTCTTATCGTCTGCAGTACTGTGAGGAGTGGTGGGAGAACGCTGAGCACACCTGGGACATCCCAGCTGCTCACACATCAGCCCCTCCAGCAAACTTGTCTCTGCCTCCCCTGAGTACCAGCCGACTGTCCTGTAACCTTGTCCACCTGGAGCTCAGGGCCTCTGAGGCTGTACTCATCTATCCCCACTAGAGTGGACACTCCTGGCAGGTGGAGACCGAGTCTGAGTCACCCATGATTCCATGGCAGATGGGGTAGGAGAGGAGGGAGGGGAGGGGAGGGGAGGGGCTCACCGGGGTGGAGTTTGTCTCCAGCAGTGCTGTCTTCCAGGCTCTGCAAAAGCAAAAGCAAACCATGCCAGACCATGATGAGGGGACTTGGATAAAGGGGGATTGGGTCCCCACATTTCAGACACTCCTTCCATCTCAGTCTCTCACTCCAGTCCCTTACTGATTCCACTGTGTAGACAAAGGTGACCTCTCTCCTGCTTGAGTCACATGTACAGAGCCCTAAGTTAGGCTGAAGCCTAATTCATTCAGAGTGTCTAACCATTTAGAAGTTTCTCCATCTCTGCAGAGGGAAGTTGGGCATGGGTGACCTCTAAGGGACTTTCAGTCTGACCTGCCTGGGGATGGGGGGAGGGTGTTCTCTAGTTGCAGCCCACCTCCATATCCCAAACCTACAAACACAGTTCCCCAAAGCTCTGACCCTGAGCACCAGCAAGTCCCAGTGGACTCTAGACAATTGGGTCTTTGTTGGTTGCCATGGTGCCTGGCTGGGTGGACAAGGCGGCTCTGTGCTCTGTCTGCCTAAAGCTCAGCTTCCCCTCCTCCCACACACCCCATCTCTTTCACTCTCCTATGGGGCAGAGGCCAGAGGGTAGGAAGGGAAAGAATGTGAGGGAGCAGAGGGTGCCTGAGGGAGACTATCCAGTCTCCCATGTGGATCTGCATTTGACCCATGTGGACATGACTGGGCTGCCTCTGGGTCACCCCCTCTGGTCAGAATCCCCCATCTCCACACCAGGGTAGGCCTACAGCTATCTTCTCAGAAGGGAGGGAGAGGGTGGGCTCCTTTATCTCAGCCCCATACCAGGGCTTCCCTCCCAGGTTGCTAACTACCTGACCAGGCTGAGTGACCAGGAACCACACATCTGAGGTAGAAGAGTACCAGCCCCCAACAGCCCTGAGTTCAACACGAGCTGTGTGGGAGGTTCACCAAAGCCATTCGAGTCCATCCTGCCTACCCCCCAATGAGACAACCTCTGTGATGGATGGCACCAGAGGAGGGGGTGTTTGGTGTCACTCTCCAAGATCCTACCCCATCGGCTCCTGGGAACAACTCACATGGCATCATCGCGGGTCTCTGCGCACAGATGTAGGCGGGAGCCCTCACGCAGGTGCACAGTAAGCAGGCCATCCCGGCTCCGGCCCTCTGGGGGCTGCACATCTGGAGCAGACACACTTATTTAAGAGTTTCCATGGCCCCTAGCCCCCCTCCCTTCCACCCCCCAAGCAAACTGAGAGTAACAATAAGAACTAACTTTTCCAGGTCCTGTTTACTTGCCATTGCCAGCCTCCTCTTAGCCCACTCTCTTTCTCTGGGCTCTCACCCAGACTTCCCATACAGCCAGTTTCCCCAGGTCCATCTTCCAGCTACCCTGCTATAATTGTGACCAAAGTTCTGGATGTGGACTTTAGAGACTTGCTGTGTGACTCTGCAGCAGTCACTTATCCTCTCTGAGCCCCCTCATTTCATGTCATCTTGATCCAGTCCCTAGCCTAGAGGGCTCAATAAGGGACTGATATATTAGCTCACACCCAAATGACATGGGGTTGACAGAGACCCAGGCCCAGTGACCATGGAAGTCCTCTGAAAGCTCCAGAGCCTTCCAAGTGCAGATGCCCTGAAACCCTAGTCAGAGTGCCAGGGGGCAGGGACATGTGCTCACCATGGCACTCCTGGCCGATCTTCACCTCACGGACATTGAAGTGGATGAGCACACGGTCCTCCTCGTCCTGCGCAGTTTCGTCATGATAGTAGCCCAGGGTCCCGTCCAGCCACAGGGCAAACCAGTTCCGCTTCCAGCGGCGGAGGATAGAACCTGTGTGATATTGTGATATTCCAGACCCACCAGACAGGCTGGTGGGGGCAGGAGCCCCAGATGTGCTCCCAGGGACCCTTCACCTTTAGCACCTAGTGTTGTAACCACCCCTTCTTTTGCCTCCCCACTAAGATGTGAGCACGGGCTCTTTTTGTCTTGCTCATCCTATCCCCTCCCATTGGACACATAGTTGTTGTTGTTGTTAAGTGCCGTCGAGTCGGTTCCGACCCATAGCGACCCTGTACAGGGTTTCCAAGGGTGTAAATCTTTACGGGAGTAGAAAGCCTCATCTTTCTCCCGCGGAGCAGCTGGTAGTTTCGAACCGCTGACCTTAAGGTTCGCAGCCCGATTCGTAGCCACTACGCTACCAGAGCTCCTTAGTAGAAGCTCAATAAATGTGTTGAATGGTAAATGGTCATTTCTATTAGCTATCAAGGACAAGCCAAAGGTCTCTTCAAGGGTAACTACCTCTCCGTACCCAGAGCTACCATCTTATCTTTTATCTCTGATTTATGTGACAGTCATTTGTCTAGAATCTGCTGCCTGATCCACCAGACTGGGGGTCCATGGCTCCCCACAAAGGACCTGGCATCCAGCAGAACCTGTGTCCAGTGTTTGATAAACTGAACTAAACTGGAAATGGCAGTGGACCATGAGGGGTCCTAGTCCCAGGGGTCTCTGTGATAACTCTTGTTTAAATCATGACTCTGGTCAGGTGGGTAAAAGCCTGAGCCCTAGTCTCAGACATCTTGCAATGGGAAACCATACAGGAAAAAATAAAGGCAAAAGAGGTTTCTTTTTTATGTTGTTGTTGTTTTTTTAAGCTGTATAGATTACAACACACTGAACAGAGGTGTTTTTTTCTATTCTGTTCTCTGTCCAGTCCTGGACTGGGGTGCTGTGAACACACAGAGGGTCAAACCCCATTCCTGCCATTGCGTTGCTTAAAGTTTGGAGCTAGTACAGGCTGGGAAAGTAGGGAGACATACAGGTAAAGGCAGTTATATTATTGTTATTAAGGGTTGTTGAGTCAGTTCTGACTCATAGCAACCCTGTACTCTGTATAGTGTTTCCAAGGAGTAGCTAATGGGTTTGAACCAGCAACCTTGTGGTTAGCACTTCAGTGCTTATCCTACAGCACCGCACCAGGAGTTCTAGTCATATTATAGGAGGATCAGTTTGATAACAGTGTGAGGCACTATGGGAGCCAAGAAGGAGGACTGTAACCCAGCAGGAAGCTGTCAATGGGGAGGAGATGGGGGTTACAAGGAGTCAGAGGAAGCTCTTCAGAGAAAGGAATACTTGAGCTGGGTGTTGAAAAGTGGAAGTCAGCCAAAGTCAGAGATGGGACTGCCATTCCCCAGGATGAGGTGCTGGAGGCTGAGGGGCAGGACAGACAAGACTCACTTACTCTGTCTCCACAGCCAGCCACCCCTCACTAGGGCCATTTCTTCAAAAGGACTTTCCAGGGCGGAGTCAAACGGGACCTGTCAGAGAAACCACAGGATACACAGACTCCTCAGCAGCTCCCCAGAGAGAAGCCCTAAGCCTTGGTCTCCCAGGAGGAGCCACTTAGAAAATGTTCAAGGGCATGTTAGTAAACAATCAATGGTAAGGCCACCTCAGTCTCCTCCCCTTTTCGGTTCCTGGCAGATAATGGGAGCACTGTGCCTATGGGTCACCAGGGCGCGTGGGGATTAGGAGCCTGGATTCCAGTTTCAGCTCAATGACCTTGGCCAAGTCCCTTTTCCCTGGCATTCCGGCCCTGGCCTGTTTCCAGATCTGGAAAAGTATGTCTGTGAGGCAGGTAGAGGCTGGAGTGGGAACTCTTAAAATGTCAGAAACTGTGGAATTGTTAAATATCAGCAGTAAAGAATATTAGAATCACAGCAATGAACAGACCAAAGAAAAATCACCTTTACTTTTGGAACCCACCTGAGCCATTGACTAGCGGGTGAAATCACAGCTCTCACTAGGCACTGCATGCCAGGCAGTGTTCTTAGTGCTTTAATGCCAACACTCCTCAGTATTATCCCCATTTTCCAGATGAGGATACTGGCGCCCGAAGATATCCAGTCACTTGCTCGTTCTATGAGATTAGTAAGTGACGGAGCCAGCAATCCCGGCTTCTAACCACTCTACCCATGGCTAGGGGCCACTCTACTAGTTGTTGTTGTTAGTCAATTCCGACTCACAGCGACTGTGTGCACACAACAAACAACACACTGCTCAGCCAGCCCTACACCATCCTCTCAATCATTAAGCTTAAGCTCACTGCTGCTACCACTGTGCCTACTGTAATGCTGGTGATGGTGTTAAGTGCCCACTGTGCCTACTGTAATGCTGGTGATGGTGTTAAGTGCCCACTGTGCCTACTGTAATGTTGGTGATGGTGTTAAGTGCCTTAAAGTCAGTTCCCACTCCTAGCAACCCTATATAGGGTTTCCAAGGAGTGGATGATGAATTTGAGGTTCAAATCAACCATGGGGTTCTAATCTACCTTGCGGTCCCATGCATCAGCCCACAGTCACACGAGGACTCTAATTGTTGTTGTTGTTATGTGCCGTGGAGTCGGACTCATAGTGAGGCTGTAAAATCTTTATGGGAGCAGAAAGCCTCATCTTTCTCCCGCGGAACAGCTGGTAGTTTCGAACTGACCTTGCGGTTCACAGCCCGATTTGTAACCACTACCCTACTAGAGCTCCTTAGGACTCTAATAGGTGCTTGAAAAAACTCAATGTCCAGGTCACACCTTATGTCAATTAAATCAGAATGTCTGGGGGTGTGAGCCAAGCATTGGTAGAAATTTCAAGGTATTTTTATGTGTGGCAAAGTTAGAGAACCACCGAACATAAGACAGCCTCTAGATGATACACCTTTTTAGACGGGTAGGAACCTTTACACCAACTTGTCCACATCAGTGATGGAGTTGGAATCTAGGGGCCTTCTGTCCCTGGGGTCGACTTACAAGTGCCTCGGCCCCTCCCCCACCTGCACACACCTGTTGCTGCGTAGTAAAAGCTGGCTCCCCTCCGCTGGAAGGTCCGGTCTTGTCGGCGCTTCTCCTGCTACTCCCTCCTGTCTCCGAGCCCTGACCCAGCTCAGTTCAGGTGCAAACTCCTTTTCCAGTCCCCCTTGATGCACCCACCTGTCTACACCTGTGGCGTATGATGTTACCACAGCGGAGGTTACTTGATGCGGCTGCCACCCAACCCGCTGCGCCTACGCTTTGTGTGCCCGAGACAGCCTGGGGCATTCCACTCCCCAGGCGGCGCCAGGGGCCTCTGCCGCCCTCGGCTCCGGCCCTCCAGACCCGCCCCACCCCCAGGGAGGGAGAGAGCTGTAGAGGGATGCATTGACCAGGCATGCTGGGACTTGTAGTGTGCAGCCTTAAAGCAGTGCGCAGCCTCTTCAGGATGGCAGCCTTGTGAGAAGTTGCACCTGAGATTTTATGTTTCTATTAAAACATCTGTTCACTCTTTTTTTAAAAGTTATAAGGAAATACGTTTTCTTAAGAATCTACAAACTCGTTTTCAGAAAAAAGTAAATTTGCAAGAAGTTAGTCTCCTTGTTTGTTTTTTAAAAACAATTTCTCTTATTTTGCTGTTGTTGAGAATACACACAGCAAAACACACACCAATTCAAGTTTCTGCATGTACAATTGAGTGACACTGATCACATCTTCGAGTTATGTAACATTCCCACCCTCCTTTTCTGAGTTGTTCCTCACCATTAATGTAAACTCACTGACCCAGAAGGCTCCAAACTAATCTTTCCAGTTGCTGATGTCAGTTTGATCTCATATATACAGATCTTTTAAAAGAGCACAATGCTCAAGGCAAACATTCTTTATTAGTTAAGGTAAACAACCTCCTGGTTTTGCATATTTTCTTGAGTCTGTGCCACTGAAAATTGGAGAGGGTACAAAGAAGCATCCAACATGGTCCTTCTCCTGCCCACCCCCAGATGCAAGTCTGAAGGTGGAAACTAGTTGTAAAAACACAATTAGAGCACAGGGTGTGTTTTAACGGTGGGTAAGAGAAGACTGATTTTGTCCAAGAGGTTCAGGAAGGCTTGCTTCCTGGAGGAGGCTGGAAGGGGTCTTAGAGATGAGTAGGTGCTTCCCAAGGTTATCCAAGGAATCTGTATGAGCACAGGTCAGAAAGTTCAAAAGCGTTTAGTATCTCAGTGTGTTTGGAAAGTCGAGTGCAGAGGTGGGAAGGACATGCGGAGTGACAGGTGATAACGCTACAGAGGTTGCAAGGATATATATATATACATGATATATATATACATGAAGGTCATGGAGGACCTGCTCAAAAAGTTGGACATTATGACACAGTCACTGAAGGGGGGTAGGGTTTCAAAACAAAGAGTGAGGTGGTCTGATTTGTGGGTTAGAAAGGTCCTTCTAAGACCCAGTTAAAAATGGATTAGAGGGGGCACAAGTGGAGAAAGAACACTTTCTGAATAGCTACACCTAGACCTGCACCTCCAAGTTCATTTCCCTGAATATCTCAGCTCCACAGACTCCTACTTATAAGCAGAAAAAGGGTCCCATTCTGAGATGGGGGCTATCAGGGCCTAAAAGGTCCTTGGTCCCATGGCCTTTGGGAAAGGGACTTGCCTAACTCTAGGCCCCTTCCTCCTGACCCTCTTCCTTACTGGAGTTGCAGGGCTCATGGTTCCGGGACAGCATTTCTGGGAGGGCTCTATCAGAGCCTATTTCCCTGAGCATCTTAGAGATAAGGGGATCAGGAAGGTGCCACTCAGCGGGGTCTGGAAGGGGGAGGGTGAACAGATGCTGAAGAAAGTCATCCTCTTCATTCCTGTCCCAACCTTTCCCACTGATGCCCGACTCTCACCCTTTGCTCACTGGTCTTGGCATCAATGGGCTCTCATTGCAAAGATCCTGGATGGGACAAGAGGGGTCAGTCCTCCCTCCTCTCATGGTAGGAGGCAGGAGGAGTTAAGACTCCTCTCTCCCTCTGGGCAAAGCAGTGCCCATAACCCCAGTTGACCAGGTGGCCTAACTCCCTAAGCTTCCCTCCTGCTCCTGAGTCCCTGTAATCCTGACCCTGCGTGCAGTGAGTGCTTGCTGGGGGATTCGCCATGGCTAATCCTATTAGCCACTGAGTTCATCCCGTCCCTGCAGACCCAGGTACCAGCTCTCCAAACTATGCAGGTTTTCCTTCTTCTTCTTCACTCTTTCTGGTCCCTGGAACATCAAACTCCTAAATTCTTAATACCCAAGCAGAGGAAGAAAAGAAGGAAATAAAGGGTTCCTCAGTTACAGGAGTTCCTGGTGAAAAACAACAACAAACAAACAAACAAATAAACAAAAGCACAGAACTCTACATGGTTTAAGTAAAAAACGGGAGTTTACTGGCCTATGCTCCAGACTGATATCTTGTGTGGCACTGTGGGTTAATGCTCTGGACTGCAAAATCGGCGGTTCAAACTCACCAGTCACTCCAAGGAAACCCTATACAGGGTCGCTATGGTTTGTAACTGACTCAACAGTACTTAACAACAACAACAATGCTGCAGAAAGTCCAAGCCTCCAGAAAGTCCAGTGGCTCTTTTCCTCTCCCAGGTCTCCCTACTTCCATCCATGAAAGGTTGTTGGGCTTCCTTCATAGACGAGGAGGACCGAGGTGGAGGCAATGGTGCGGATAACTCCTGGATTACAGGCTCTGGATTTAGCATCTAGAATTCTGGAGAAAAACCTCTCCCATCCCCACCCCCTTCAAAGACAAGGGAAAAGAGAAAGAATGCTGGGCAAACTAATACCACAGATGACTCTTTTGGTTGGTGTCTACTTGCTTCTGGCTCATAACTACCTTACAGGGAGGAGTGGAACTGCCCCAAGTATTTCCAGACTGCCACATCTCTCTCTCTCTTTCTCTCTCTCTCTCTCTCTCTCTCAGTGATTGGTGGGTTTGAACCATATACCTTTTGTTTAGTAGCCAAACATTTAACCACTGTACCACCAGGGCTCCTACAGATACCTCAACAGACTCAAAATGCAGCTGGACTTGGGTATGTCTCTAAAATGTTGCTAAGTGACCCTCTTTGAGAAAGTGATAAAGGCTGTAGACTCTCCTTAGGGAAAAATGAACACACAAAGCCATGACATTTTACATAGAATTCCTGGCAGTTCATAGAAACCATGTGATCACTGTTGAGATTATTCTTAATCTCTAGAGCTATGTAGATTTATGGGAAAAGTGTGGGCTGGGGAGTGAGAGGCCCTGAGAACACAGCATGGAACCCAGCTTCAGCAGTACTGGCTGTGAGAGATTTTGGTAATCAGCTCAAATGTATTGAGATCAACAAGCCAACCAGTAAAGTTCACATTTCTAATGTGACTGCAGTACATACAGTCATTGGGCAAGAGATAAAGATGTTTGGCATGAATACCTCACAGCTGTTTACTAACTACTTACACTTTCTAGATAACATAATGAAATAATACAATGGATGATATAAAGAGAATAATGTACATTTATCTATTTACTTTTTTTTAATCCTAAAATATATCTCAACATGCAATTTGAGTAAAACCACTCATGAAGAATTTTTTTTTTAAATAGCTTTATTGAGATAAAATTAGCATAGTATAAAACACACCCTTTTAAAGTGTATTTTCAGTGCTTTTTAGCACTATTTACAGAGTTATGTAAAATAAATTTTAGAATATTTTCATTACTACCAAAAAAGCCGTTAGCAGTCACTCTTCCCAGAACCCCACCTGGCAACCATTAATCTACTTTTTATCTCTATTGATTTGCCTATTGTGAACATTTCATGTAAATGGAATTTCAGGGGGGTAAGGGATGGGGGGTGGCCACACGCTGTTTTCTCCTATACCCTTTAAAGGAGGGTCCTTACATTCTACTGAACAAGAATGACCAAGTGGTGATGATGGCTGTGTGCCATCTAGTCAGTGCTGATTCATAGAGACCCTCAATAGGATTTCCGAAACTGTAAATCTTTACAAGAGCAGAAAGCCTCATCTTTCTCCTGCAGCACAGCTGATGGATCCAAACTGCTGCTGACAAGATTAGCAGCTCAACACATAACCCACTACCCACCAGAGCTCCTCACAATGACCCAGAGAGGCATAAAGTTTTCCACAGGAATAGAAATTATTAAAGCAGGTTATAGAAAGCTTGTCAGGGAAAAAGTGAGGGGACAAGCATCTCCCCAATGAGGGGCGATCTGGAATTATAAAGTGTCTAAGGTGAGCACTGGTGGTGTAGTCAGTTACAAATGGGCTTTTAACTGCATGGTCGGCTTGAAATCCACCAGCCCCACCATGAAGAAAGATGAGGCTTTCTGCTTCCCTAGAAGTTTATAGCCTCGAAAATGCCATGAAGTTTCTGTGAGTCGGAACCGACTTGACTGTACATAACAACTATGAATAATAATCATAAAATAAGCTATCTTATGAGTCCTTGATCATATGCTACTTCTTAAAACGGTTGAACATCAACCATTTCCTTTTGGTACAGTGACTGTGTATTCCTTCCATGTTCTTTTGATGCTTTCTGCATCATTCAATAATTTGCCCAGAGAATCCTTCAATAACGAAAGTCAAGGCTTGAAGTTTTTCTTCAGTTCCCCCAGCTTGAGAAATGCTGAGCGTGTTCTTCCCTTTTGATTTTCTGACTCCAGATCTTTGCATATATTTTTGTAATATTTGTCTTTTTCTTCTCGAGCTGATCTTTGAAATTTTCTGTTCAGCTCTTGTGCCTCCTCATTTCTTCCATTTGCTTTAGAATCTCTACGTTGGAGAGCAAGTTTCAGTGTTTCTTCTGACATCCATTTTGACCTTTTTCTTTTTTTTTTGTCTTAATGACTTTCTGCTTTCCTCATGTATGATGTTCTTGATGTCATCCCACAACTCTTCTGGTCTTCGGTCTTTAGTGTTTAATGTATCACATCTATTAGTCAGATGATCTCTAAATCAGGTGGGATATAATCAATGTCATATTTTGGCTCTTGTGGCCTTGTTTTCATTTTCTACAGCTTCAGTTTGAATTTGCATATGAGTAATTGATGGTCTGTTCCACAATCTGCCCCTGGCCTTGTTTTGATTGATGATATGGAGTTTTTCTATAGTCTCTTTCCGCAGATGTAGTCAATTTGATTTCTATGTATTCCATCTAGTGAGGTCCATGTGTATAGTCGTCTGTTATGCTGTCTAAAGAAGGTATTTGAAATGAACA
>NW_006408658.1:8901247-8909532 GCF_000296735.1 Chrysochloris asiatica | reverse complement strand
TGGGGTCGCTATGAGTCGGTCTGACTCAATGGCACCTGACAACAACAACAACATGTGGTTCAGAGTTCTGGCACCATCCCCTGAGCCTGCTTGGTCTGATACTCTGTGTTGTTGCTGATGGAGCTCTTCACTGCACTTCCACCCTATCTGCCATCTTGTTTGTTCTCTCACATAAAAAGTTTTTAAACTAACATAATATAGATAATTCAAACATACCTTTGAAGAAAAAAATAAATAAACTGATTTAAGGACCTGGCAGTGTTCATGATTTTGAGTAGAGGAGTCATGTGGTAACTCATTTCCAATCTGGATGGGGGTATCCAGGGAAAAATTAAATTAATGAGGAAATATATGGAGGACAACAACCTTTTGGTGGAAATGAACACTGGCAGGGCTCCTCTAGGATCTCTAGACCAGAAGGAAGGAAGAGGAGGTCTTCATGTCATAAACTCCCTATAAATGCTCTGGACTTGGGAATAGGAGAGGAGGAAGAAAATCTGGAAGCAAGGAAAGAAACTGGAAGGGAGTGAGACCCTCTTAGCTCAAAGGAAACAGCGCCCCCTGCTCAGAAATCCTTCCCAAAAAATGCTCCATATATATCATTCATGAGGAACTAATTCAGGATTTCAAATCTGATCACTATTTGCTATTCTTAGTCTCATGTTTACAGCCTCTTGTCATGAGCTGATAGGTTTCTTTCAGCCTCTCATACTCTCAATTAATGATCATGACTGTTTAGATCAAGGGGGAAAAATTGGCTTTGAGAAGAAGTGTAGCTTTTCTTTAAAGTCTTTGACTGCTTTCCAGAGGTCTCCAGTTCTTCAGCTGTACACTCATCACATCTTTTGTTTGAGAACTTTCCTTATCATGCTCCAAGTGATGATCTATCTGTCTGGGAAGATAATGTCTCAAGGAGCTCCATTTTTTTCTCTTGACAAAGTTCAGTCACTTCATTTCCTCTTTCCTGGAGCTATTGATCTGCACTTTCAATTGAGGTTTGCTTAACCTGGAGACATTTAAGATGATCTGTCATGTCAATTTTCTGGTTTTTTCTTTAGCAATGTTGGTGTAGAATTGACTTTTTGATTGCTCTTGGATGTTTAAAAGTGTCCTTGACTTTTCAACATCAGTTTCTTCCTGGATCCTCTTGTCTGGTCATAAATACTGCCTCTACGTCCTGAGTCCAAGTTTTCATTCGTGTTCTCTTCTCCAAGGAAAGTTGTCAGTTTATTTGCCTTTAGCAAAGATTCCTCCAGAGACTTGATCTGACTTGACTCTTCACATGTCCCAGAGTTCTGTATGAAGATCCTGAGTCTTTATTCTATTGCCCTTATAGATTTAATTTTGTTTTCACTTTTCCCACTTGTGTTTTTATGCATTTGGTTTTTGGTTCTAGAGACAAAATCTTTTTCATGGTATCGGACATTAGTTAATCTTAATCTGAATATTGAAGCTTTCCTTTTCCTAGCTGGTTTGCTATTAAAGCATGAAGATCAGTTGTTTAGTTGGTTTTAACTCATAGTGACCCCATGTGTGTCAGAATAGATCTGTGCTCTAAAAGGTTTTTAATTGTGGTGAAAATTTTCACAACAAAACATTCACCAGTTCAACAGTTCCTACATGTACAAGGAGACTTTAAAAGGTTCAGTATAAATTAAAAGATAATATGGCATGAAGTCTCATGACCATTGTCTCAGGGGATACCATGGTCAGTTGACATAACATAAATCCACAAACACAATGTCTCTATCCTACTTTTGAGAGTAACAACTGGGATCTTAAAAGCTCAGGAGAGGCTGAATGATCAGAATTCAACTAGAAGAGGAAAGAAAGAGTAATCTGATATAGTTTGATGAATTCGATCTACATCTTTGGATGCGGTAGCTCAAAAGAAGGAACAAATCTTTACAGCAAGGATCATTCCCACCCCATTGGTATACAGAGTAGACAGGGATGGGTAACATGGACATTGGCTACCCAAAATGGGGTGGGGGGCTACAAAGGCGAGAAGTGACTGGCTTACAAGATTTCAAGAGGGAGCCTGGATCCAGAGGGCATGGAGGAAGGTAGAATCTCCACTGAGTAGTATCAAATCTGTCTGGGCAAGGCTGATGAAGGAGATGGGGATGGCTCTCATGTGGCGCAATAGTGAATAATTGCTATCAGGACTGACTGAGAGTTGGAAATATAAAGGTAGACATTTTGTAGCAAAATGAGGGGAGTGGTTGACTTTGCAGTCCAGGAGCTGAGGTCCCTGGGACCATCAAGGGAAAAGAGCTGAATGAGGGACCCTATCCAGAGAAGCAGTGATGCCAGAGATGGAGGCAGAGATGATGACATGGAGAGATAGAGCAGCTGGGGACTCTACACCCAGCGAGGGAGAGGGGCTGTGTGCTGACGACCAGGGGGCAGGCTTGCAGGGTATGCCCTTTGGTTGGTTAATGATGCATGGAGGGAACTATAACCATGGCAATGAAACGATATATGATAAGATGAATGTACAGCTAATATTCTCCCATGTAAAATGTAAACTATCACATAATTCACAATAAAATATTAAAAAAAAAAAAAAAAAAAGCTCCGGAGAGGCCACCTAAGTGCAACTGTTGGTCTTTTCCTGTGCAGAGGAAAGAAGAGTGATGAAAAATTTTGAAAATTTGAAGACATTTGGAATTAATTAGTCCAATGGACTAATGGATCATGTGAACATAAGTCTCTATGACCCTAAAACCAAAAGAACTAGATGGTGCCTGGCTACCACTACCAACTGTTCTAAAAGGAATCACATTAGAGGGTCCTAGATAAAGTGGGAGAGAATGCAAAACAAAATTCAAAATTATGAAGAAGACCAGGTTTATTGGTCATAAGGAGACTGGTCCTTGGTCACCCTTCATTTCTGGAACTAAGCTCATCCTTGTGGCTCAATTTTCAGCCAAGTAGTAGATAGGCAATATGGGAGGAACAACACCACTGGTGAGGTATGCACTGTATGGTCAAACTTTCAGGATCAAAAGGGCAGCATTTATATCTGAGGACAAAATTCAGAAGGGTTGAGGAAAAAGGTAGAATGGAAACTAGAATCACAGGGAGGAAGTGGGATAAATGATATTACATTGACAGGACTACAATCATTGAAATGAAACGAAGTTTATGATTTATTGAATGTAAAATGGATGATCTTCTCTGTAAGCCTGCACTTAATTCACAGTTTAAAAAGATAATGGAATTTTTCCATAAACTTTTTGAAGCCCCCTCATATATATAATTCAGTGACATTGATTACATTCTTCATTTTGTGCAACCATTATTTCATGGGTTTTCAATGGTATGTTAGCCATTTGCACCACCCAGAGACTCCTATTTAAACATAAGTATGGATCAAACCACAGAACTGGATGTGTCCAAGGCATCAATACTTCTGAGCTTTTATTTTCTTTCACTGTGAAAGAAACTTGACAAGTGCTTTACTTTGACTAGAACCAGTGCTGAAATGTTAATGGTATACGTTCCTTGATTCACAGTAAAGAAAAAAAAAATGTATGGACTAAAAAATTATGCCCCAAACCAATATAATTATTAGCACACAGATCACTGTGGCATCAAGCACTATCTCCCACTATATATGAGGAGAGCAAGACTTGACCTCTCGTTGTCAGGTACTTCAGCATAGAACTCTACCATAAATCTACACCAATGGTACAGATTTGTGGCAGGATGAAGCCCCTCTGTAGCACTCAGGCTACAATGGAGCCACGTGCTGTCACCAAGACCGTATCATGGAGAACACTGACAAAGTTTCCACCCAGCACCAAGCCTACATCTGGCAACTGGGCAGACCATGAACATACTCTCAACCTTGCCCAGTGCATATTCTGTTCTCTACTTAAACTTCTTTAGAGGCCTCATCCTATGTTCTGTACTTACTGTTCCCTCTGCCAGGAGAGGGCTTCCTCTTACTGCCCACATGGAGAACAAGGCCTATCCTATAATTACTGGACTTCATCATCGCTGGGTCCCCAGTGCACAGGGCAGGGCCTGGCATAAAGTAGGTGTTCAGTGCTCTATGTGTGTTTGTGGAGAAAATGAATGAATGAGTGAGTAAATGAAGGAAGGACAAAGGCATTATTTGCTGTTGCTGAAGATTAAAATATAACACTGTGTGATTCCCTTGTTGTGGTTGTTGTTAAGTGCCATTGAATAGGTTCTGGCTCATAGTGACCATGTATAGCATTCCCAAGGAGGGGCTGGTGTGTTTGAACCACCAACATTTTGGTTAGCAGTCCAGTGCTTATCCTACAGTGCTACACCAGGACTCTTAGGAGAGCTTAAAACTCCTTTCTGAATTCAGTGTGGGGTAGTGAAGGGAAGAGGAAAAAAATGCCATGTGAAGATGTATCTAAGTGCCAAGGAACATATGGGGTTACCCAAACTGAGCGAGATAAGAAAGGATCTTCTGCTAGTATCTTTGGAAAGAATATGGTCCTGCCTATATTCTGACAGGGGAGTCCTGGTGTGGCACTGCAGGTTAATGTGCTAGACTGAAAGGTCAGTTTGAATTGCAAGGTCAGTGGTTCAAGCTCACCAATCACTGCTTGGAAACCCTAATCTGGGTTGCTATGAGTTGTACCAACTTGACAACACTTAACAACAACAACAATACTCTGATAGGAGTCCTGGTATAGCACTGTAGGATAAAGCACTGGACTATAAGGTCAGTTTGGACCACAAGGTTGGTGGTTCAAACTCACCAATCACTCCTTGGCAATGCTATACAGGGTCGCAATGAGTCTGAATGGACTTGATGGCACTTAATAACAACAACAACATTCTCTGACAAGCTATGGATAGCATTGTGAAGATTGGATATTCCAGAACATTTCATTGTGCTCATGAGGTAGAACAAGGGGATACTGAATAGCATAAAGCAGGGAAGGTGTGCACGAGGGATGTATTCTTTTTCAATCTGTATGCTTAAAAAATAATCCAAGAAACTGAGTTATATGAAGAAAAACATGACATCAGGATTGGAGGAAGACTCCTTACAACCTGCGATACGCAGATGATATGCCTGTTGGAAGCAAAGAGGACTTAAAATACATATTGATGAAGATCAAAGACTATATAGCCTTCAGTGAGGATTGCACCTCAATGTAAAGAAATGGTCGAAGGGGAGCCATCAAAGCAAGCAATCAAGTCCTTTCAGGATAAATCCCACTTTAAGACTGAAACTCAAAAAGAACACATGAGCAGGCATGTAAGCTTGCTGGCAACCACACTGGTCTACTAGTGAGTGGAAGAGTGGTAAAGGCAGCAATGAAGAAATGGGCTGAGTTTGACCATGTTCCGTAGATGCCTGTCAACCTGGAGATGAGAGAGAGAACAGGAAGGGCTGGTTGGACCCTATCTAGAGAAGCAGCAACACCAGAGATGGAGGTAGAGATGAGGATATGGAGTAATAGAGCAGCTAAGGACTCTAGACTCATGGAAAGAGTAAGGATGTGTACTGGCGGTAAGGAGGCAGGCTTGCACAATGTGCCCTTTGGTTGTTTAGATTATTATATATTCCTAAGTGTTTTTGTGTACCTCCCCCCAAAAAAACCCCCAAAAACAGAGGGAATAGAAGCAAATACTGTTGAGTGATGATGCACGGAGGAGATTGTAACCACTGCAATGAGACAATGAGTGTAAAACCGATGTTCTCCCATGTAAACTATCACTCAGTTCACATAAAAAATTGTAAAAAAAAAAAGGTCTATGTTCAACCATCTCAAGAGTTATGTATGTAATCGGGAGCAAATGACACTGAAGGAAGAAGTCCAAGGTGTACTGAAGATATTGGCAAAGAACAAGGCTTATGGAATTGATGGAATACAAATTAAAATCCTTCATCAAACTGATACAGCACTGGAGGCATTCACTCATCTATGTCAAGGAATTTAGAAGACAGGCTACCTGGCCAACTGATTGGAAGAGATCCCTCTTTATGCTCATTCCAAAGAGAGGTAACCCAAAAGAATGTGGAAATCTTAGAACAATATCATTAACATAAAATGGCTACAACACACATTAACAGAGAACTGCCAGAGATTCAATCCAGATTTAGACAAGGACATGGAACAAGAGATATCACTGCAGACATAAGATGGATCTTAGTTGAAAGCAGAGAATATCAGAAAGATGTTTACCTGTACTTTATTTACTATATAAAGGCTTTCAACTGTGTGGATCATGACAAGCTAGGAGCAACACTTTGGAAAATGAGTATTCTAGAACACTTAATTGTGCTTATGGGGAATCTGCACATAGACCCTGAGACATTCTTTGAAACAGAACAAGGGGACACTGAATTGTTTAAAATCAGGAAAGGTGTGCATCCAGGCTGTATTCTTTCACCATTCATATTTAATCTGTATGTTGAGCAAATAATTGAAGAAGCTGGAATATATGAAGAAGAATGTGGCATCAGGATTGGAGGTTGTTGTTGTTGTTATGTGCCCTGGAGTCGGTTCCGACTCATAGCGACCCTGTACAGGGTTTCCGAGGCTGTAAATCTTTACGGGAGCAGAAAGCCTCATCTTTCTCCCGCGGAACAGCTGGTAGTTTCAAACTGCTGACCTTGCGGTTTGCAGCCCGATTCGTAACCACTACGCTACCAGAGCATCATTAATAACATGTGATATGCAGATAATACAACCTTGTTTGTTCAAAGTAAAGAGGACTTAAAATATTTACTGATGAAGACCAAAGACCACACAGCCTTTGGTATGGGTTGCACCTCAGTGTAAAGAAAATAAAAACCCTCACCACTGGACCAATAAATAACATAATGATAAATGGAGAAAAGATTGAAGTTGTTAACGATTTTATTTTGGTTGGATCCACCATCAACACTCATGGAAACAGCAGTCAAGAAAGCAAATGACATATTGCATTAGGCAAATCTTGCTGTATAAGACTTTTTCAAAGTGTTCAAGAGCAAAGATGTCAGTTTGAGAACTAAAGTGTTCCTGATCCAAGCCATGGCATTTTCTATAGCCTCATAAAAGTTGGACGATGAATAAGGAAAACCATATAAGAATCGATGCATTTGAGTTATGGTGTTGGATAAGAATATTAAAGGTGCCATGGATTGACAGGACAACAAACAAATCTGTGTTGGAAGAAGTACAACCAGAATGCTCCTTAGAAGCCAAGATGGCCAGACTTCATCTTTCAACCTTTGGACAGACTACCAGGAGGGACCAGTCCCTAGAAAAGTACATCATGCTTGGTAAAGTGGAGGAATAGTGAAAAAGATAAAGACCCCAACGAGATGGATGGGCACAGTGACAACAACAATGGGCTCAAGCATAGCAAAATTTGTGAGGATGGTGCAGGACTGGGCGGTGTTTCACTCTATTGTACATAGGGTTGCCACGGGTCAGAGCCCACTTGGTGGCACCTAACAGCAACTCCACCAGACCTTTTTAAGACTTAGGCTGAGAAACTGGCATTGTCCTTTCTGCTGCCTACTGTCTGTTGACTTCAGGCCTAATCCAGATTTAAGGGGACAGTAATACACAAGGATGTGAATCCTGGAAGGAACTGGATATTAGCTATCCAACCTTGGAAGGTAGATCATGGGCTAGCTGACTGAAGTTACTGTAAGCGGGGAAATTTTAAAGACTTCAGTTTATCAGTGTTTTCTGTTTTTGTTCTTGTTACTTTTAGCAGAGTCCTAGCAGTGAGGAAGAGATGGGTGAACTCTGTGAGCAGAAAAGAAAATAAATACAGTTTTGCTAAGGGAAGCACTCTGTTATAACCTATAATCTGGGTTAACTGAGAAGCCTGTAATTTTGCGTTTTACATAGTTGCAAAGTCAATTTCTTCCATACTAAGGAAGTTATGAATGGTAACTAAAAAGTGTTAGCTTTAGCAGGAATTAAGACTACCTTATTTTTTGCAAATGATGTGTCCACATAAATAATGTACAAACACATATAATGGGCACAGTGTACATAGGAAACGAACTCAGAAAGCAGCGTGTGGTTTGCCAAAAATTGTATAAAGGGCATATTATTTGCATAAAAATAAGGTAGTGCCTTCTTTACAAAGTCTGTGAGCCTGTTGGCAAGAAGGAATTAAGGATGTTGCTTTCTTATCTAAGCCTGTTGTTTCCTATGCCTAAAGAGAATCACCATTGAGTTGGATGAATGGCTAGTAATTAAAGATCAGAGTCTTCAGGCTTGAAAACCATGTCTACGTAAGATTCTTTGGATGTGGTTACTCACATTGGAACTGACCAC
>NW_006408658.1:8898462-8900412 GCF_000296735.1 Chrysochloris asiatica | reverse complement strand
TCTTCTTTCTTCTCTAGTTGAGCTCTAATCATCCTGTCATTGAGGTCAGGTCAAGAGGGTATTATCTGCAAGTGTGGGTGTTCTTATGCATATGCCCTCCCTTCTTATCAGCTAGACGCTTCATGCTCCACTGTAGTCCTCTGTGGCTATGTCACTGACTCTGGGTACAAGAGTCCCCAAGTCTTTCCACACTGCTGACCAACCAGGTCTCCACCTGGGTTCACAGGAGTTTATTAAATGTTGTAGGGTTTAGCTCGCAGCTTCATTGTTTTTCCCTTGCTTCCCATATTGGTGACAAACGTGGTCACCAATCAGAGCGTGTATTCCCATTGAATGTTAGTCTTGGAAGGGGTTTTGCCCTGAGGGGACCCAACCACTTGCCTTGATGTCTCCTGGGCGAACAACTTGCTTGTTCTTGTCTTAATCAGTCAGACTGCCATTATTGTTTTGTATTTTTTCTGTCAGTCTTTCTTTCAAGAAGTATCTTCTGTTCTTCTAGCCTCTCCAGGCTGGTTACTAATATTTTTAAGGAATTGTGCTACCAATGAAATTCCAAACTCAGCCTGACATTACTCAACCCTAAAAAGACTCCTTGAACCCTTAAACAGGCACCAGCAGGAAGTAGACGTGGAAGACTGAGTTTCTCAATAAGGGCTTGCTTGCTCATGTCCTTCATGGATGAGTCCATCCAACACTGGGCTTGTGTGCTATTGCTTAATAATGTGACCCATCTAAGAGCTAAGTGAGGACTGTTAACTTGTTTCCACCACTTGTCTGTCAGTTTGTCATACGGTGGTAGCTTACTGGTTGCTGTAATACTGGAAGGTATGCCACAGGTATTTTAAATACCATCAAGGCCACCCATGGCAGACAGGTTTCAGTGGAGCTTCCAGATTAAAACAGACTAGAAAGAAGAAATAGGCAGTTCACTTCTGAAGCATTAGCCACTGAAAACCTTATGAATTGCAGTGAAACAGCATCAGGTATAGTGGCAGAAAGTCTTTGAATTATAAGGCAAGAAAGAGAAATCAAAGGCATCAAATTGGTAAAGAAGAAGTAAAATTATCTTTATTTGCAGATATGATCTTATACATAGAAAATCCCAGACTCAGCAAGAAAATTATGGGAACTTATTGAAAGATTCAGCAAAGTGGCTAGGTACAAGATCAACACACAAATATCTGTCAGATTCCTTTACACTAATAAAGATAGCTCTGATAAGGAAATAAAAAAACAATATGGCTTACAATAGCCACCCAAAAGATGAAAGATTTAGGAATATATTTAATCAGATAAACAAAAAACCTATACAAAGAAAATTATAAAACCTACTACAAGAAACTAAAAGAGACAGACAAATATGGAAGAATATACCATGTTCATGGATATGAAGACTTAATGTTGTGAAAATGTCAACATTACCTAAAGCAATCCTTACATATAATGCAATTTCAATCCAGAGTCTTCAAATATTTGGAAAAAATAATCACTAACCTTACATAGATAAGAAAGAGGCCCTGGATAAGCAAAGCATTACTAAAGAAGAAGAACAAGGTAGAAGGCTTCTCACTTCCCGACCTAAAAATCTACTACACAGCTGCAGTGGCCAAAACAGCCTGGTACTGGCACACACACACACAAAAGGCACATAGACCAATGGAACAGAATTGAAAACCTAGAAGTAAATCCATCCACATACAGTCCAATCATCTGATCCTTGACAGAGGGCAAAACATCAAATGGGGAAGAGATAGTCTCTTTGACAAATGGTACTAGCAGAATTGGAAATCCACTAGCAAAAGAATGAAACAAGATCCATATCTCACACCATATATAAAAATAAACTCAAAGTGGGTTACATATCTAAATGTAAAACCTAAAACTATGAAGATCATCAATGAAAAAATAGGGACAAACTTAGGGGCTCTAATACATGACATACATACACTA